>NW_009600897.1:0-48591 GCF_000690535.1 Cariama cristata
AATAATAAAACCCCTGTAAGTTACTAAAAATATAGAAGGTGCTTGAGGTTAAAAATATTACATTTAAGACAAAATTGTGTTTCCCAATGTATTTAGGTGTCCAGTTACTTTGCTTCAAAAGCACAATCTCTAAACACCAGATAAAAGTGCTCACAGTTCTTCACCCACTAAACCTTCTGCAGCCTGTCCTCCTAGTGCACTCTTGTTTAAAGTTCACACCACATCTCGCATGCTGGACTATCAACTGACTTCATCACGAAAAACAACTTACAATGGGTTACATATTTCTTAATAATGACAGTCATTTAGAGCAGTAAATCTCTCTAGATAAATCAGCAGTTATTCTAATTCTTATTGAAAAGAGGGACTGTTCCTGTTTCTTGTTTTGCTCTGTGAAGCCTCAAGCAAACTTCTTTCCATGAAGTACTAGGTAAACACAATTAAAACCAAATAATCCAAATTTCTCTTTTACACTGGAAATTTAAAGTAGCTCAGAAAACACCATGAGATTTACGAAAATTTAATTGTATAATCTTTAAATGCTTCTACTGAAGTACTTTCACCAAATACAGTTCGCCAGATCTCTTTCTATGTCATAGTTATTACCAATAGCACGTGCTCCTTATACACACAGACTAAGCTATTAAAACAAACGTATGCTGTATGCAAAATCAATTCTTATTGATCGATCTTGAAAAGCAAAAATACGCCTATGTTTATATTACTTTCTTCTTTGTATAAGGGGAAAAAAACCCACACCACCTTCATTTCTCACAGCAAGAATCCACGCTATATTTCCAAGAGAAATTCTCTTTCCTGAATATGTTTTTCTGCTCTGTACCTAGAGAAAGCTGACGGTGGGAGGAAGGGCGAGGGAAGGAGGGAGGGGATTTTTTAGTTTTGGTTTTGTGGGTTTTTTTGTTTGGTTTTTGGAGGGTTTTTTAAGAGTTATAGACACTGAGGTTAGTCCCAATGTTTACAGTAAGTCAAACATACCTACATACCTGTTTCAGCCCATCAAGGAAAGGGATGTATGTTTAGTTTACAGTCTTTTCAGGCCCAAAAGTCACTTTTTAGCTTTGCAGGACCTGTTAAATCTGCAGCTCTGAAGTTTATGTTGAATGTCACAAGTATGATACTCGCTACACCATCAGACTTCCAGTGAAGAAATCAATAGGAAAAACACTCTATGTTATCTCGTCGTTCACTGAAAAATTATGGGAGAAATAATCAAGGAAAGGTCAGCAGAACGGTATCCTTTTGCACATGCACAGTGCAAATTAGACTACTAACACCAGCTTACATAAATTTGAAGGGTACAGAAAGAAGTATTTCTTGGCACTTCTTATCCCTGTGCACTTGCCTGGCATGGTCCCTACATAGTCTTTTGCTGTTCTTCCGCAAAACATCTGCTGATGTTTCCAACCCATTTCACTGAGGTATAAATTTAAATTCAGAATTGTGTTATTCAGAAAGCACATTCTGTTCCTAAAACGAAGGGACACTGTGAAAACTCAAACCAGTTCTTTCAAAAAGCTACACGAAAAGTGGCAGGACACCAAAAAAGACACATGTACCAGGCCTTCGCTTTAATGGCAGAAGAAAGAATTATGAGGTGGCAAGCTTGTTAGCCAACTGATATGTCATGAAATGTATTCAACTTGGTAGTATGTGCTGTGGGGATACCTGATCATACGCTTTGTCAAGAACAATTTGGAAAATGCAGTCACGTTAAAACACAGGACCACAGCGCACACTGCATGAAGCCTTACATGATTATTATCATTACAATAAACATTTCAAGCCGCTCACGTGCATTCACACTATGTATGTCACAGGGATCTTCCTTGGCATTTTTGGATAGCTGCCTTTCAGATTTGACAGTTCATACTCTCACTAATCAACATCATAAATCCCAACAGTCCCCTGTCACTCCCTGAGGGCCTCAAAGTAATTTTTTAGTATTTTATCGGAAACGACAGCAGAAACTCAAGTCAGAAAAGAAGCAGAGGTGTGTCACTGAGAACTGCAATCTACTCCATGCAATACAATCGAGATTCTGTTTCGGAGCAGCTAAGCTTCTGCAACTCCCTTTTATCTTCTGAATCAATTACCTTTTATTTTTTTCTTCTTCAAACTCCATGCTAATACTAATCTTCTGTTTGGGCCATTTTTACCTTTAAAGGGTCATGACACCTGGTTTGCAAAAGCATGCAAAGGGACAGTGTGAAAGCCCTCAGGATAGCTGGGGAGAAGAAGATATAGTATAATTCTTGACAAACTGAATAGCTCTTCGAAGCCTGCCATTCCCTGCTTACACATCCTTTTAGTACTAGTCTTTCTGTTCCATCCTGGATTTTAACAGTAATTAAAGCCCCTTCTCAAAGGCTATGGATATTGATTCTAAATCAGTCTTCTATTCTCAAATACCCCCATAATCTCTATTTTCTATCCTAAATTAAAACCAGCATGCTTTTCTCAGAGTTGCTATGCTTTCATTGTTTCCAGTGGAAGCTGCAAGTGCCCAGCTTCTCTAGACTCTGGCTGTACAGCATGAAAGGCCTGGCTTGTGCGACTCTGACAGTGCTACAAAAAGAAGCCCACGTCAGAGACAAAAGTTGTCCTTTGTTCAGTCCACCAGATCACACAGCTTCATGTTATCAAGTCTCCTCTCACTGCGAGAGAGATTATACTGGTGTTTTCCAAGGAAAATTGCTCAGTTCCAGACTGTTGAGGTCTAAGAAACTTGAAGCAGCCCCTGGACCACGACCAACCAATAACGGTCCATTCACTTTCAACATGGCCAGCAGGGAAGTGGGAAAAGCAGAGCAGGTATCCTACATCGCTGCGAGGCGGCTGCCAACAACAGGTCCCTTCAAGAAAATGAACTCTGAACACCAACAAACATCCTATATTTATTTCTTACACCAAAGGCTAGCGAAGTAATGAAAGGATGAAACTTACCCTGCTTATTTTTTATTTTAAAATATGTGAGCGCAGATAACAGATGCTCAGTGATATTTCCCATGTTGTCTCAATTAGTGGCCCAGAAATCCTGGGTTTTAGATTCACACTGAATTCTCCCTGTACTAGACTTGCAATCTGGCACACAGCAGGCACCAAAGAAGACGACTAGTGTGGACAGGTATGCAGCAGAGATCAGCAGTGTGGCTACGGCATACCTGTACATTCAAGCGATGTGTGTTTTCAATATCCAGGCATTCAAGTCTCACATTCATCACGTTCAGTGCAAGGCAGAACACTGCACCCTATTCAGTGTACTGAGAATCTATATCCACATCCATCACATTCAGTGAAATAGTCTATCTGCAAATGTTGAGCTTCAATTTTCCTGCCGTGATCTAAATTACAATATGCTGCAGGTGAATATGTTAAATTTCTGAATTGCTAGACGTGAAAAAAGTTCTGCCAGAGTCATTAATAAATGTGGCTAATGTGGAAAAAGACTCATTTCAGAATGTAGCTGTGCACCATTAAGGGTGCTGGAAAAAGCTCTTTTTTGGTGAGCAAATATAATACTTATGGCAGACGTCAGTGTGTGTAATAGAGATAAAGACGGAGCATCTGCATTTATTGCTATAACATGTAAAATGCCAGTATCCACAGTGTAAGCTACCCAGGCAATGCTGCTTCTAAACCTTCTAAGGCAACGTCATGTACTTTCAAATTCATTTATCACATCCACGTTGAACTCTTTCTTTCCCCGCTGACAACCTATCAGCGATGCCTAGTACCAATGATGAAAACCTGGGTTTGGAGGAAAAGTCTATATAACACACAAAACAGTGAACACCTATCAGACTCTTGAAATATTGTTATTGTTGTCAGGCACTGCCATCCACATGAAAAAGGAGGAGGGCTTCAAGCAAAGCACATTGTCAGTGCACCCTTGCCATAAGTTATGCAAATACAAATCAGGAAACAAGAAAAATGGAATTTCACATAAAGACTAATTCAATTCACAAGTCTGGATAATGCCCATAACCCATCTGGATATGTGAATACCTTTTAAATGCAACCTTGAAGAAAGATTTTTTTTGTCCCCCCCCAGAAATGAACAGAATTAATGGCTGAATACTGATTAGTTAGATAAGAGCACCCTGGTCCCTCAGCAACGTACCGGTTTTTCTTTTTAACCTCTCCTGCTATACTGTTGGGAAATAGAGTATCTACTGGTTTCAATGTTTGAAATCAGTTTTCAGATGAAAGTAAGAACTCCTAATGTATAAGCATTATAAACAAATGAATCTACAAAGATGAGAATCAAAATAATCTTTGGACAATGGGTAGAGGGCTAACAGATACCCTCAGGGAAAAAAAATCCCATCCTTGCTGCCATAACCACAACACACGTGCTCTTCTTGAACAAAGGTCAGAGAAAGGGTAATATGAATTGACTAAGAAATTGGAAAAATCTCTACTACAGGCAATTAAAAAAAAAAAAAATCAAACAGGCAAAGCCCAAACTCAAAACTGAGTTACAAAAGAGAGGATTCAGGGATTACTTCAGTTTCAATCTCCTTACCCTGAATCCTTCCAGCCAGGTCCCCCACAAGAGCTACACCACTCTTCCCTAAACCAGAGATTTCTGCTGAAGCCATCCTGCTCCACACCCTTGACTCATATAAACCTCGATGGCTTTCAGGAGGGATGGCACACATGCACTGCATCCTGCTGATTATTCCCAGCTGAAAAGCTGCTAATCATTCAGGGTGGGAACTGGCCCTGTCCCACTGACAGGCTCCATCCAAAAAACTTTTTAAAAATTACCTTTATTCTGTCTTGTTCCAGGCCAGAAGCTAGTCGGTTAAATAAAACATAGTATCTATTACAGCAAAACTACCTGATGCAAGACAGTAGATGCTTCTCTAACTGTTAGAGATAGGGGGAAAAAAAAAAAAATTCTAAGAGTCCCTGTCCATGATGGCCTGAGAATTTCATAAGTTCAAGTCTACTGATCCTGTAGAAAAGTACAGACACACCCAACTTTTACTGGGCTTAGCTTGAGAACCCTCTTAACCATGAAATAATGAAACTAAGATAGAACAGTACTGAAAGGGGATCAAATGGAGTGTGGAATGAGTATTATATAAGAACAATTTTCTTGTAATAACAAATCTTACTTATTTTTATAGGACTCTAAATAATTTCTTCCTAGACTTTCTATATGGCTTTTCAGCACTGCATAAATGAATACCAAACAGCTATTTAAGGTCTTTCCCATTCCTTCTCTAGTTGCCTCTTGGCAACTAGACTACTTTAATAGGAAAATATTTGATATTTATATCTGATACGGCATTTCTGTGACATGAAAATAACTGAAAGCCATCCAGCTAACAAGAGAATGGGGTGTGAAAACACACACGTTCCTAAAACCACCTCTTCTGGACTTTCATACAAGTTTTTCTCATTAAGTTTTTAGGTTTGGAAGAGGCATTATTAAATATTGTGGTTTAGTTCACAAGCCACCCAATAAGAACATCCTTTTTATATTTTCTGAACTCCCACTGGTGCCACTTTATTTAGTGTTCCTGTTAACTAAGATGTTCCTTGTACTTGTGTGGCCTAAATTATTCACTTCCATATTTTTTCATTCATATACTATGACTGCTTTTTTTTATTTTTTTTTTTTAAGTATGCAGCTGTCACAGGCTAGCATTAAAACATCACCTGGAAACCAGCAGTAGAAATGGATCACTTACTATCTGCTTCAGCAAGTAACTACGCAAACAGTATTTCTCACGGTCCCCTGGAATCCATGGCAAGTCCATTTGTTTGTTAGTGGTTTATTATTACAAAGCTGACATTTCTGTTGTGAGGAACAAAAGATTTCTCTCCCTCATAGAAAAATGAAGGGAACATCCTTTCTGCGTTAGGTCTTCAAGCAGAAGATGGAGGATTTCAAGTTTTTCTCCAATTCATAACTATACAATTTTTAACTTGTATTTCTGAGATCACATGTTTGGGCATGCAAGTTGTGCTGTCCACTGCATTCATCTACTGGGTCTGGTTTTTTGTTCAGTGGTGCTATATTTCGCTAAATGTTTCTTCAGTCTCTGTGGGAATTTGATATTTATTTTAGTATATCGGATGACAGAATTTGACAGATTCACGCTTCTCTGGTTTTATTCTTCAAAAACAGTTAAGGTTTCCATCTAGTGTTTGTTGAAGACACTCTGTGTCATGACTGACAAATCTAAGACTGCAGGCAGCCCTAAGAAATTTGGGCATTTTCCATCAAAAATTTTTGCTATCTCTTCCTTCCCCCCCTTGGTCCCCTCCACCTCATCCTTTCCCTTCCTCCTTCTGACCTTAACAGATTCCTCTCAGCCTCTATCGTACCATTACATACCCAAACCGAAGGCATTATTTTTTTGGATATACTCCAAAATTAACTGTTTTCTGCTACTGTCTGAATGTGCTGTAACCTTTTCAACCTTTCATTATTTTCAGCTTTGAAGAGGCGGCTTATAAGGAAAATTGCTGGGCTCCTTTAAAGCAGAAAAAAGTTTTTCTGTTCACTAGCAGAACTTTATATTCTTCCATAGGCTTCACTATCTAACCTGCCATTTTCATCAGTATTAGTACCACAGCGATGCCTTTCCTTTTGGTATTTTTGCATCCATTGCTGCATCCTTTCTCTTACATGATTTCCTCTTCCCGTTCTTCACTGAAAATGTGACATTTTCTAACTAGTTTCTTCCCCAGCCTTTTGATCAAATACTTCAGTGGATAACACAGAGAGGTATGTCCTTTATGTTCCTGTAGTCTCCTTTCCTCTATTGCTTCCTCAGGTTTCCATCTGAACTCTAGCATTGAAGCAGAATTTTTTATTAAGCATATAATATGAATACCTCTTCATTCCGGCATTTGGTTGTCTGACTTTCTCTCTGTTTTCTTCAGACTACCTTCTTATCCTAATACGTACAAACCAAGAACTTCGTCTAGGTTTCTCTACCTACCCAACACACATTTTGTGGATTTCTGGTTCTCATTCACTGGCTGTTTGACTTTTCCCAGCCATTGCACAGGAGAGCTCTGCCCCTCATTTACAGTCAAAGGTGGGAGGTACTCTTTGTGCCCTCAAATGAACCGCTTTTCTTCCATTGCAAGTAGACAGCCACCTGTTTCCTAAAAACTCCTCCCCACTGCAACCAGAGCCACCGACAGGGTTTGGTCACTTCTGCTTCCTTAGTTCAATTTCACCTGCAATCGGTGAAGAACACAATCGAGGAAACACCATTCAAAAAATCATTATTCCCAAAGGACTGGTGGAGTTTGTTATGCACAAAATGTGAGAGTGCATGAGTATTTCTTAAAAGGCACTAGTTGTGAGTGAGAATTAAAATATTTAATTGAGGGACTAAGACAAGTAAACCTCAGAGGCTTAATACCCAGATTCAACAACTTAAAATGTTACCTAAATTTCACTACAAAAGTTTGCTTTACCACTTTCTTGGGGTTTTTGTTTAACTGTCCTTCTTTCTTCCTTCTTTAAAGTATTCATGCCATACGTAAAACATGTTACAATCACATCCTTATTCTTTATTCTATTAAAAAGAGATAAAAATCTAAACAGAAACATTATTATGTAGATATTAAAATACAAATTATTGGATCAGATATGAAAATCTGATGAAGAAAGATCCTACTTGCATGAGAAAGCAAATAAATGCTGGTACCTTATAATACAGAAGGAAACTCCAAGCTTTTCTGCAATAAAAAACAACACTTAATGATCCAGCACACAAGTGTAATTTGTACAATGAATAATAAGTTAACCTCAACTGTATACACGCTTTGAAATTTGAATTTTTTTTCACAAGTATTACTCTGTATAGATGTGAATGTAATTTGAATTTATGTAATTTGAATTTTAGGTTCAAGGAGGATGTTAAGGCATATTAATTTCCAAAACACCTGTACCTTACTTAATACATAGTAAAATAGTACAAATGCAGAAAAATCAAATGCTTTACAAAATCTTTAAGCAGAGTACCTACTTAATTTCTAGGACGGAAATTAATAAAAAGGAGAAGCTAGAAAACTAAAGAGAAAGTCGCATAGGATACAGCAGCATAATTGGTGTGAAGACAGTGTGCCATATTTGAATGTTAGAAGTGTGAAAACATTTATCTCTTCTTAGATGTCAAAGAGCTTTTAAAAAAGTGATGCACAATTAGACCTAATAAACACCACACTTCTTTTTCAAGCTACTGTACTTTGACTGTAGGCTACACGTATTCTAATGCTAGAATTGTTGGAGAGACATTTTATAATGTGTAGAGAGACAAAATCATTATGAACTAACAGTTCATAATGTTACAGATAGTTGGAAGATATTCTTAACTGTACATGCCATATTCATAAATAGCTTTAATCTGAAATACAGAAAGACAGTCATCCCTGAAAAGAATTCTGCTTTCCTTTACATATTGTTGGTGTACTGTAGTCTGCCATGTATACAGAGTTCATATTGGACCTCTGATAGAGTTTTTCACACTCTTAACTGAAACACGTGGTACGTTCATGTCTGGTTAGAGCAGTTTTTTCACTAGGCACTCACTCGGTATTATTCACGAGATACTAACACATCAGATTTATACTACAGACAACACTCAACTCCTGCAAGGAAACTTTTCTTTCTCTCTCTTCATTTCTGAAGAACATTTGGAGAGGTTAAATTAGACAGACACACCCCCGAATCATTCCTATTCAGTCAAAGTTGTTAACAGAGCAAAGAATGTGTTTTGTGTCAATATCTAAAATCAATTCACTTTCCTTTGTTGTTTAGGATTTTTATTGAGATCAATATTTAATAATATATCAGGGACTCGGAGAAATAAAACAAAAAAAAAAAACCCTACTGAATGGGTTTAGCAGAAGTACTCCATGTGCAACAAGTGACGAAGCAGACAGTGAACAGGTAAGTCCAGCTCTCTAATTCATTTCAAGGAGGAAGCCTGGTTCACAGGAGGTTGTGATCTGACCCCCTTTGTAGCTAAGTCAGTTCAAAGAATACTATAAAAAGCAGCCAAGGTGGGGGAATTATGAGGAGAAGAGACACCATGGAAATGAAAAGATTAAGATCAAACTCCTGATAGTAACAACTGAAGCTGAGATACAGCTTGACTTTTGTTCAAGTGAGCTGTTGCCTCATGCCAGTCGTATGGATGCTCCATTGAACTGCATTCACGTGGACAGACTTCCTGGGGACAAGGACAACTATCGTGCACTTGCTGCTTTCCGTCCGATTAAGGAGAGGGTTGTATAAACAATATTTATAAATTACAATTTGTAAAACATTCCGAGTCAGCAACGAGTTATTATAATGTGGGTAAATTCATCTTGATCAGTGAAAAAAAAAAAACAACCCACCTTGCTTTTAACAGAATACAGTGTAGCAGCGCATGGTACTGATTTGGTTAATACCCAGTACTCATAATACTTCATGTATGAAGTTTAAGGCTTCTTTGTAAGAAATATTTAAGCAGTCTTTTTTTCTGCCAAAAATGGTTTCACACTTTCAAATAGGTGACAAAATAAGAACCACATTGCCGATTTACTGAAGTTGTGAATTTTGCTTTCTACCAAAGCAGAGAAAGGGCCCTAAATCACAGGTACATGGTAAAAATAAAGCACTGTAGATCTACAAAAACAACAAAAAGTGAAGTCATCAAGTTTTCCTGTGAAACTGCAGAAGTACAAACACCCACTGTGTCTTTGATTTTATTGAACATTTGGTTTTTGAACTGAGCTGGGCAAAGCATTTGTTGAAAACATCATCATCAAAAATTCAGAAATTTTCCATTGGACATTTTCTTTTCAAAATGGAGTACTAATGCTAAAGAATTAAGCTCAGTTGACATGGGATATTGTCATTAAAATCACCTGCCTATTTTCCATTCAGGAATTTGGCAAAATATCTCAAAGATAAAGTCAAGTCAATACTTTACAGAGCCAAGGACATACACGAGACAAGACTGTACTAGCGGAAAGCACGTACAGTACTTATTCTGTGATTAAGTTAGGATTGTAGAAATATGAAAAAAGTCACCACCTGCCTTTCAAAACTTGATTTGAATACCTTATACTATCCAGCTGGGGTTTGAGGGGACTCATGGTATCGTGGTGGGAATAGCCACACCTTCTCCCCTCCTTCACATTCCCCCAGGTACCAGAGACCCAGAAAAGGCAAGAAGCTGAGGCAAGGACACCAAGCCAGCTGATACACAATCAAGCAAGTCACACATGTTATTGAGGCATAAAGTTAAGAGACACAGGCTGCTCTGATCGTAAAGATAACAGACAATTTGGCAGGTGTCCATTTATGCTGGAGATAATGTCTGTGGCATAGGAAAGAAGAGTCGTATCTGAGGAACCCATTTTTTTTCCTGAAACAAAAATTAGAGAGGACATCTGTGAGCCTCCTAAGACCACTTTCTCAGACAACTCACCCTATGCAAGGAAGCTGGTACATAACAAAATGGAATGAATGGATGTATAGCGTATAGGGTCCTAACTGCAGTTGCTATGGCTTAGACTAACTTTGTAAAGTAAAGCTACCTCATTCTGAAAAGAAGATTATTATTGAGCAACATGCTACGTATATACGTTTGCTTTCTAGTTTATTATGTTCCACTTCGGAAGAAGCTATTAGCATTGGTTTACTACGGAAGTAAAATGAGTGTATATCAAAAAAGTACATCAGTCCAAATCTTTATTTTAATATCCAGGTCTCTGCCAACACTACTATTACAAGACAACAGCAAAGTAGATGTGCATTCTGGGTGTGGACATGCAAACAGCAGAGCAAGTCATCTCAGATTGCTTCAGATTGTTATACCTGCATCTGCCATGAGAAGTAGCTTTTGAACTAGAAAATGTGCAATCATGGGAGCACATATTTTATATTCTTTGGAGGCTCATTTAGTACATTTCAACAATCTGCCTGGGAAAATAAGGCTTGCTACAGAGAATAACAGTCAAGCCAAGAATGGGAGATACTTCCACAATTCTGGCTTGCAAAATAGACGGGAATGAACCATGTCATTCACATGCATGCCCAAACCTGTTTGTTCCCAGAGCTGAGGCAGCAGCACTGCTCATAAACAGCTGTGAGCAGGGTAATGACATGCAAATACTGAGCATGTTGGATTTCTTTACAAAGCAAAGGAAATATTTACTGTATAATACATACTGCCTTCATGTCTTAGGGTATCACAGCCTCAGTGGAGCAGTGATCCTGTGAAAAAACATTATAGAGGGTAAGTTTTATGAAATTTATGTTCATACACAGAGCTGATTAGTGAACAAATTTATGGTAGTGCATCCAATTCATAGAAGATACACTCTCTTTCAGTAATTCTCAAAGGACTCTGCTGGGAAAATGGCAATTTCTGATTCACTCAATCATTCCACCTTGAAACATTTAATAATAACCAAGAAGCTTTATGTTTTAACAGAGAGGGTTCTTTAAGCAGAGGATGATAGGAAATCTTTTCTAAAGTCCTGCAACATTTCATAAGACTTAGTCACTAACAAGCCAGGATACCATAACTGGGCATGCCGCTTCACTACTCAAAAAATATTCTGATGGTTTATTCTAAAGGGGAGAAAGGAAGAAAAGACATTTTTTTGTCTGTGCTTTACAGTAAGATTGCAATAATGTATTCCGAATCCTGACACTCATGCTCTAGATTTCTACTCATCCTACAGCCCCAGAGAAGGCAGAAGCCCACATGAGGGAAGATCTCCTCGACTATAACAGATACAAGCCATGATGCAGACATATATATACCTCTTTAAACAAGGAGTTGCACCGTATGATTAGATAAACTACATTTTGGAAATTTAGTCCCCATTATGGCAGAACTTGGCCATATCTGCCAAAGAAGATAAACGATTGCTTTTGAAAAGAACTTTTTTTTACATTTCAGTGAAGCAAGAAAGCAGGATTTCCTCACAGCTGAGGTAAAACTTCAGTTGTATTTTGCTGAGCTGAAGATAGGTGGTGCAGAGTTTCCCTCTCCTTCAGCGACTCACATGGGACCCTGTTGAGCTCCATTCCTTGCCCACAAGCCATGTTCAGAGGCAAGTCCAACATGCTGTATGCTTGCACCAAATACTTTGGAGGCAGCAAAACAGAGAGTGTCTCATCAACCAAGTTAAGTCAAGGTATCACCCATCAGATAGCCTTCCTAAAATTCTTTTTATGCAAAATTCTTTCGCATAAGCAGATATGTACACTTTGCAAAAAAATCCCACATCATGCCTTTTACTGAACACGCTCGGTGGTCTGAGTAACTCGAGGATGGCATGGTTTTGTTGTCTTGGCCGTATAGAAGAATCTTTGTTATGTTTTAATCTACGAAGACATGCAATTATAGAATTAACACAGGCAAAATGTTTTTTTGATGTAAGCTCACGCCTTTGATGAGTATAGACAGCCAAATAGATTACAAAGGCATCTGCTCAGCTACTCAACGGGTGTCTCCTCAGTAAAAGATCTCATGATTGGATCTCAAAGAAAACGTGTGGTTAGTCTTCAAGGAAAAGAGTTCCAAGTGATATCCATTCAATTAGAAAGGATCTGACGCTGCAGCTAAATTCCTTTGTAATGCTATCTGATGTAGGTGACAGGAGGTGCTGATAATTTCAGGGCCATCCCCATTCAACTGCAGCATAAAGCCTATTTGTGGACCACACCTCATTTGCCCTCTACCCCAAAAATACCACAAGAGGGCAACTGGGTAGGAACTGAAATATTTTGTAGTATCTGTGCTTGGCAGAGTTGAAAGGAAAAGTAGTAAGACTAAGATAATCATACTCAGTCATAAGTCACACACAGTCTGCAACACCGTGAAGAAACATGATGACTATGGCCCAGTCTGAAAATAGGTAACGCATCTGAAGAGGTCAGAATGGATCAGCACTCAGAAGGCAACAACCCTCTGGACACGCTGGAACAGACTAGGTCTGACCTATGAAAAGAGAATGCAATCCTTCGGATGAGACTGGCCCTGATGCGTGGGAAAAGCGTATATAAACACCAGTGATGCACAGTGGAGCCTGGGGAAGAAAGGTGACACTCTCAGGCTTTCCTCATCAAAGAGCTCTCACGCTGTGCCAGCTCGACCTCAGGGATGAAAAGCCATCACGGACTGCAGCCAGCAGGACCAACAATACAGCACCAGATATATGGTACTGTACAGCTAAGGCTTGACTAATATGTTTGATTAATGCTTGATTCTTAGTTGTTAAGTGATAAATGGCATAGTAGTTTAGCATAAATAAATGCTTCTTTGTGGTTCCTGAAATTTACCCAAATATTCCCATCACAGTGGTCCCCAATTTCCTAATCAAAATAGCTGCTACACTTCCTAAATCACCCATATCTGAGCCACTCATTTGCATACTAGCTCTAACAAATTACAAAACTTCCATTGGATTATTTCCAAAGTTGAGCCCAACATACTGTTTCAGAAATCCCAAATTCCTTGTTGCTGAAAAGAAATGAAGAGTAATTCATTTACTTTGGAGACAGGCAGGATCAGCTAACTATCTCTGGCAAACATGCTTGAATGTTGGATACAGGCTCCATCTACAAACCTGCTATCTCACCCAGGCAATCACACAAACGCATCATCCAAGAACACAAACATACCTGCTAGTCTGGATTGTACTAAAGGACAAGCTTTCCAACTCTTGTATTCTCTCGGAGCAACTATGTGCACAGATAAAGACTATGGATCGATGCCCACGGGATCTCATGAGTGCAAAGAATCCCTTTCATGTGGTAAGTTCACAAAACTGAAGCAAGCACAGAAAAGCTTGCTATTTAATGCATGAATTAAACACCCAAGACACAGAGGTCATTACTGCAGATGGCTACGATTTCCAACGGCACAACATACAAGCAGCAGTCAACCTAGCTGCTTAAGCAAAAGTTCACTGCTATCTGCGATAAGGAGCATAAACACTTCTTTTCTCGAGAGGCTGGAAGCAACCCAGGGGACAGCGAGGCAAAGAAAGCTGTGTCACAAAGACGTGGTTAGGTCTACAGAATGCTAGGCTGTGCCGAAGCATAGAAAAAGAGTCGACAGAGAGAACAGAGATGTAAACACAAAGAAACACACCGACATGCAAAAGGCAGCTAAAACTGAGATCTTGGTGTACTGAAAACACGAACGTTACTTTTCCAGGCAGGAGGCATTGCATTTCTCTCAGTACTGGAATGCCATCCCCAGAGGTAGTGGTATGACAGTCCCCTAAGTGGCGGGGGTGTCTCTTTTTTTATTAATGCAACGCGTTAAGGGTGTAAAAAACAAACGAGAAAAACTGAGTCAAACTATACCGGCTCATGTCGTATCTTTCCAAGGGAAGACTAAGTGATGCAGTTGGTTGACTACAGGGAAGCAAGATGTTATGCAGCACATGTTCTTTGATAATGCCCTACTTTAGAACCAAAGAGCAGGTTGATTATGTTTCGAAAGCTACATGATCAAAGGAAATCAGAAAAAGCCTTTTGAATCATTTTAGTAGATGCTTCTATCAAACTGTATTAGGCCAAATCCTCCCTTTCAGTTTGAACAGTTCGAGCCATAGCATTAGTCTTCTGCTCTTTAAATCTATTCATAAACAAAAAATAAAATCCTTCCCCAAAGAAATGACCACACTAACCCATTATCTTGTGTAACCAAGTGCAATCAAAGAGCTTCATTTACTTTATGTAAATGTCCTCTCCCTTTCCCAGGCCTCATGTTTTCTTATTCTCTGTTGTGTCACCTCATATCTAACCTAGATACTAAGATCATCTGGGCGGGGACTCTGGGTAAAAAAAAGTCACTACTGACTAAAAAAATTCAGCGCCTTAGTAACTTAAGATACTTTTGAAGTAAATACTCTGGTTTCTCCTTCTCCATTTACAACATTAAAAAAATGTATGCATGCAATATATCCAAATATTTCCATATTCATTGCAATCTATTTTCTGTCAATAAAAAGTTTACAATTTTTAATGATCTAAAAACAAGACTGATTTTCAATAGCCTAAGATGTTTAAAGCAGATACGCATACAGTATGATATTAAATATAGAATTCCTTAATGCTTACACTATTTCCTCTGTTGATGTTAATAAACCAGGCGTAGAAGTCAGAATCGTTTCCTCCAAACACCACCACTCAGCCTGCCATTGTTTCCAGTTACGTTTCTGATTCAAAGACCGATAGCACAGAGCCAGCAAATGACAGCTGCTCCATTGTCAACGCCTCCTACAGCACAAAACCACGAGTCATGGCGTAAAGGGGTTAAAGCGTGTGATGGCAGTGACAGGGTTTGGGGGGATATTAAAGCTCCCTGAAGCCTTGGCGGTTTATTGCCAAAGTGTAACGCATTCCCATGTTTCGCTCTGTGGCTGGTAACAACAGCGTGAGGTATTTACTTGTATGGCCATTCTTACTTCCACTCCACTACTCTCCTGAAAACTACAGTATAGTATTGGCAAAAATAAAGGGTGACGACATTTTGTGGACCAAGGTCCTCTCTAAGATTCAAACACTAATGTTCACTGAACAAATGTGAGAAGAAGACTTACCTTATATGCTTTGATACAATAGAGTTTGATGGAAGAGATTTTATCTCCATTTTCCCTTGTTCTGTTTTCACTTAACAGGAAATCTTCATGCATTGGCAGTCAGATTTCACAGCTAAAAAAATAAGACCTGCCTTGAAAGTTCAAGAGTCTTTCATCTATTTTCTTTTAGCGCATATCAACGAGTGTTTCATCTGAGATGCACCAGGACAGACACTAAGCTTTTAAATACATTAAACCAACTGGATCAAGTCTTTTAAATGTGTTAACTTATGTCTGCCTTGCTCTTTCATTTTACATCATGATTTCCTTTTCGTTTATTAATTCTACATTTACTGTACTAAAGCAGAATAAACTAGAACTAATTTTTTCTCAGGCCATTTTATATCCCTTTCCCCTTCATCTCCTTGCCACTTTACATACTTCCAGTAATCATACTCAGGATAGGCAGCCAGCATCTCAAATACACGAGCAGGAAAAAATTTAATTGTTCCTCTTTCTTGTTGAATCCCCTCTGGTTCCAACTGTCAGTGACATTGCCACTGCTCCTCTATCAACTGAAGTTCGTACTTCCTTGGTTTTCAGTACTTTTTTCCTTCCCAATAGTGTCTTCAACAGTTTTTTCTTTATTTACCCACTGCAGAATTTGTAACAGCTATCTCTTCAACCCTTCTAATGTTTAAGTTTCCCATTCAGGTCCTAAGTATCTTTTATTAAGATGAAAATATCCTCCTATTCTTGAGCTTCCACATATCTGCTACAATTCCTTTTATATGCATCCAGAATATTGCTACTCAAGTCATTTCACCTCTTTTACCATTTTGGCTATGTCCAGCTTATGCTTATCCACATTTAGCTATTAACTTTTATTTAAACAAAGTACAACTAATCATTTTACTCATCTATATAATACTACATTGTTAGAGCTGAAAGACAGAGATTAACTGTGTCATCAACCTAAGCATCACTGTAGTATTCAAGCCCTGTACAGGAAGCTGGTACTATTATTATTATTATTATTTTACTCTGGCATCCAGCAAACATTGTGCTACAGCAGCAGCATGTGTACTGATTACAACAGGGTACGGGAGGTCATAACCTACATCTACTCCATGGCAAGGATCTGCCAACTTTGGGGAAATGCTTCTTTCCTGCTCTAAACTCGAGTAAAGGTGATGTAACATATGCTTCCAACGAAAAGGAAGCTGTGAATCCAAACAAACATAGGATGGAGGTTAAATTTGTGTTATAATTTACATTGGTAGCTTCCAGAGGCTTGCAGTTTTCAACATTACAAAAGGTCATAGATCTGGCTTTCACAGCGAGCGAGGTCACATAATCTTTATTATCTTTGTTTCACGGATGCATACTGCACACAACCAAAATAACAAGAAAGAAGAGCCTCCACTCTGTCATGGCACAGCCATGCGTTTCAGCAAGTTGGAATCTAGCATTTAAACAGCCAGCAGTACAATCTGTTGAATTTCCGAAGCTATTTCAACACCACCTCCTTTGGTAGCATTGCAGCAGAGCTCAAACAGCCCGAGCAATTTTATATAAGAGTTTCACATAAACGTTGGTGGACCTTTTCTACCTAAAAGCACTTGAAAGAAGTAGAAGGAGACAATTTCTTTATATACATTGATTATATAATTTGGTCTATTTGTTGAAAGAGAGGAGGAGTTGATGACAGGGTCATCACTGGTGAGACTTTTTACATATGTAACTCATCTCGGAAGCTCTTCATCTCTTTGGCTCCCTGTTAGCTTCAACAACGCTACAAAAAAGGGAATAGGCAGAAATCTTAAACCCCTAGGCACTAAACAAGAATCCCGATGAACAGAAACAGTAAGAAAATACACACATGTATGGCCAAACTTCAGACTTTACCGCAATAGCCCTGTGCTCCGCTGTGGCTCATCTGTAATAGAGGAAGAAATCTGAATCTCAGATTCATTCCTGATTTCATCATCAAATGCTATGCCAGTGGGATACAGGCTGCACGAGCCCAGAGGATGTAAAGCTTGTGCTTAATACTTTTGAAAAATTATTTGCTTCTAGGGATGACTCGTATCAATTTTTATTTCAGGTCAGCATACACAACATACAAACACTTTTTTTTACTACACACACACTATATTTGTGTATTCACGCTATAGTTCTTCAAGACCTCCCGTTCCATTGCAGTCCTAGATGTGACCAGGGACACATCACTGGATTTTCCATTCCCAAGGCCGTGCTCAAAATAAGGAACTGGAAGGACAAGAAACTATCTGAATTTGAAACCTCTGTTTCTGCTGTAATTAGCTTTCCTAGAAATGGTTTTAGAAGCTTAAAGTGTGGCAAAAAACTATACCACCGCTTTCTGCATAATAATTTTCCAATCCAGTGCATTCTACAGCGAGCAGTAACAGGTGAGTTTGGGACTTTAAAAGCCATTCCTCCTCTGTCCCAAAGAAAGCCATTGATGGGTCCAAGTTGTACAAATGACAGCATGCATATATGTTACTCAAACAGCAATATGTAATATGAATGCAAATTGCACATAGCAAAAAATGCTAAAAAAGACAGGGGAAGAAGGGTAAATCTGTAAAAGGGAAATACATTATTAAAAGATATCTTGGTAATATATGCAAAGCTGTCTTTTTGACTAAGCTATTGACCAGGGAAAAAGGACTACAGGTCTTTGCTATTATAGTGTGCTACCAGCTTTCAGCTTTATATACTCACTTCTCCGGTGAGATTTGAATATCCTAGTCCTTTGCCATTTTTACCCTCTCTCCCCGGCATTTGACTGAATTTTAAATGTCTAACGCATTGAAATTCAATGAATGAGTGTGCAGTGAATAATCAGCAGTGAATAACATCTGGAAAGCACTTGTGTATTTCTTTCCTACTGAGAAAAATGTCCTAAACAACATTTGATTTATTTACCCCGATGTTCTCCTTACAGGGACTGACACTGCTGTTGACTGGGCATTTATTTATGATCGGTTGGTACCAGGCTCTGTGGGTTTCGTAGCAGGAAATGTGAAATTCATTACTCTTATCACACTACAGAGTCCATCTTTTATGTATTATATAGTGTACCGATTTACCACAGGTGTAGACTTGAAAACCTGAAAAATGAATATTTAATGATTATAACATTATATATGCTGTATTTTGTTGTAACAAAAATGTATCAATGTATTTTGCTGCATATATTCTGGTATGTTTTTCTAACAGGTCAGGATTTGCCATGGTATTGTCCAGCTGTTGGTACCAGACATTTTTTTCTGCTTTACCTGGTCTCACTTCTACCAAATTTTTTCTACTAAAAGATGTTCTACTAAAAACAGGAAGAGCAAGATGGCATCTCTTCAATGAGCAAAATTATTGAATCTGGTAAACCAAAAGCAACTTCCCTTGAATCAGAATTAGTCTATTTCAGATCTGTGCCTGGGAAGCAAGCTGTCGTCTAGATCTAAATGACCACTGGGTTCAGAATATGAACAGCCAAGTTCTGAACTAAATCTTTTTCCAATAAGAAGCATTCAAACAGAAGTATTTAGAAAAAAAAAAAAAGTTTCTCACTAAATTTTCCTTCATAATATAATTAACATATAATGCAATAGTGTGGTTGTTGACCTCAAGTGCAACTTGCATATATTTCTATTTATAAGCTAAATAACTATGACACACAAATAAAGTAAATACCTCAGCTTATACTCTAAACCCTGAAAGTACATAGTCCATCGTATTAACTCTGCTTAATTCACTTGTTCGTGTGTTATCACATGTTAATAAGATACATAAAACTTCTGTAACAAAAGTGAGCAGACTAACACTTCACATACCAGACTTGATGTCAAGCATATAATGGCTCAGCCAACCTAGCATTCTTAATTTGCTAATCTATAGCAATGAAATGAAGCATAAAGGAAAAAAAAGGGGGGAAAGGGGAAGAACATACAAAACCTCAAAAGAAAATAGCAATTCAGTTACAAGATTTTCTATGAAACCATGAATATTTATAAAAAAGCTAGGAGGTTTTTTTTTTCACTTAGCTTCAAATGTCTCCTTTAAAAACTCTTCTCAAATATTAAGACACGTATTAAAAAAAAAAAATAAACTGTGCATATAAAAGAAGGCCAGAATGAAAGACATACAGCTTTTAAGATAAGCATGCTTTCAGTGCAAGCATCTGCACTCAGAAGAGCATTTACACAAATTATCATATTTTATCCCCTGTAAGGACCATAAAGCATTTCCAATTTAGCATATAATTTTTATTTGAATTGGTATGACAAAATCTTTAAGTGTAGCACTAGTAGAAGATATAAGAAGCTGCAATGACCAAAGGCAACAATCAAAAAAAGAAGGTTTGGATATTTGGGGCAGAAGGAGGGTGTTATTCTCAAATTCACAGAATCAGCTTCTTGTTACCATGTTTTAAAGCAAATATAATCTCTTTCTGAGAGAAGACAAAGATTACATGATATAGTACAATCCCTCCTCTAGAAACATGGCAATTTTGTCATCAATACATGGATGAGAGATGTCATTACTCTGGAAAATAGAAGAATTAGAAAGCTAGTATACAGCTATCAGGCACGGTGTTATGCCGAGCAAACAACATAATTCCACATTCAAAGCTCTATATGGTTTGCAGATTAAGGTCTGCTAATACTATAGCTAGTTCCTTCATCTACCAAAATTCAAATTGCAATGATTTGGTACATGCCACAGATAGGGTTGCTATGGTGCAGCACTCACAAAGGCAATGCCTGCTTCCAGCACTTTATTTCATGGCTGCAAGGACTTGTCTTTCTTGATTAATTTTAAGTTAGTGATGAAAATACTAATAAGACTGAAATAGGAAAAGCAAACTTACGGAGCTATGTTGGCTCTTGGACGGTGCCATGATGTACTTCTCTGCAGTAAAACTTTCAAGAGAGATTGTTACTTTTCAGGTATATGTAGGAAAAATACTAAACTACCTTCTAAATATACAGTATGTTTAGTTGTATGTATAAAGCGTCAATATAGTGGCCAATAAGTTACTTGTAAATTGGCTTTTCCCGCTTTACTTGTGCGTTGATGCACGTAAGATGTCTTTCCAAGGTGAGTTCTGTATCAGAAAAGGTATTTTATTCTACATTAATGACTACAGAAAACAGACTTGGCTAAATACATAACATCCAACATGTGCTGTCATCCTCTAAAAACATTTTTCCAATAACCAATTGTCTTCTGCCCATGTTTATGGGTGGCATTTATCCCGCCCTACCTCAGACACTTCATGAATAGGTCTAAATGACTACCTTAGCTGGCCCTCTTTGGATGGGAGGGAGAGGTGTACCTCCTTCGCTGCCAGCTGCAGATGGCTACACTCAGATCCCTCAGTTGAGCACCCAAAGACAGCTCGAATCTGGGCCTTACCAGGCCACAGTCTCCCCAGTAGAGTCCATGTCCTCACCTGAATACTCGTAGGGAATCAAGATTACCTTATTTTTGCCTGAGGCAGACTATGCCAGAGCTCCCTTTCGCAACCCTGTTTCTCAAAGAGTGCTTAGTCAATCAGAAATATTTTTTTAATAACACAGGTGCATATAATACGGTGTATGCACAGTAATCTGTCTAAAATCTATTTCAAATTATTCTTGTGTATATTACTTTTAGTGTACTTCATTGCTTCATGAGCACCACAGTCTTAAAGGTTTAGAAGCTGTTATTTTAATTTACAAACCGAGAGTCAAGATCCTAAGTAAAAGTAAAATCTACCCCAAAATAGGTGAAAATACTGCGAAGAAGCTGCCATTACTACCACATTTGAACCCTCAAAACTAGAACCTCCACCTTGAACCTAAAGTCAGAAATCCACAGCCTGGACCTGTACAAGGAATCTTGGCAGCTCCACTGTCAAATAAAAATCTCGCTGAAATATTTCTGAAATAATACTAGTAATTTGTTACCCTTGCTTAAACAACGTGTAGGAGAGAGAAGGCTCCTGGTGACCCAACATGCAGGCAAACTGGCACTGTATTTACCCGTTGTCACTATCTGGAACTCCAGAGTAATAAATGGATGAAACGCAGCTCATAAAAATATTCATATGATGAAATTTATGGCTTACATTAAAGCATGTTTAACTTGAAAAATGACTATGTAAAGCTCAACTGATCTGTTCCCTGTGTATATTCACAGTCATATCTGTTTACTTTGGAGCTGCATGTTTAAATTTATTTCCACTCGTGCATATCCAAACTGTGTGCACGTACCAAACAGCTGAAACTTTATCTCTTTTTTTTTCTTTTAAATTACATGCAGGTACTGTATTTAAAACAGAGCCTGGTACAATTCAATCTTCTGGATCACAGACACAGCCAAAGCCTGAGATGGATACTGCAAAACTCCTGTCCCCTTTCCTCTGCAAAGCCAAGGCAGAAAGGACGGGCAAGCTTGGCCACCTGCGATGGAAGTAACCAGCCCTGCAAAGCCCGGCTTGCCGAGGACTGTATCCAGGTTCCCCTTTCCTTTAACATGCCGTTCACATGAGAAGAGACGCAGTTCTCCTCTGTGCACAACACAGCTGTCTGGGACCACGGAGGCGAACACGTCTAATATCGAGCCATCTTTGCCCACCTCAAAGGCTGCTGGGGAAGGAGGCAGCGGGGGGAGGCTGGCCACATGAATCGACCTGCGCGGGCAGAGCCAGCTGGCTGGTGGTTTGGCAGCCCAGCCTATAGCTGCGACCAGAAAGCTGCTGCACAGATGCTGGTATAGATTACATAGGTCTTCTTATTTACACCTCTATTAGCATAACTAACAAGGAGTAAGCAGGATTCTCTTCCAGCCCATACATAAAACAAGTATCTCCTTCAAGTGTTTTTCACTGCAGATAAAGAGTGAAAAAAATCTTTCACATACTCTGAAGCTTCTCAATTTTCCAGTAGCAACACCACACTTTTTCCTTTTTTTGGGAGGGGCAGCAGAAATATAATACTAGTACTTCTCAATTTAACATTCCCTACAGTTTTATTCTGTGATAGCTAAATTTGTAATATACTGAGGGAAAATAAATACAAAACTTCCACAGTGCAACCTGCATGGTCTTCAGACGACACACCACGTTCACAACATGACTGAGTACCACCAGGGAGCCATCGCAAATTCCTTACCAACATACCAATAAAAGCAGCTAATAATGAAACACCTATGGACAGTGCTACTCTTTGGACATATTACAATGAATATAGGAAAATGAAAAATTATCATTCCAAAAATATTGACGGGGTATTAACAGGATGAAGTGTTTTGCAAGTGGATTTGCACGCATAAGGACAGTACTGAACCAGAATGTTTTCAGTACAGAATTATTTTCCCTTTGTTTCATTCACAAATCGAGGTCAGCCTTATGGAAGTAATATTTTAAAGACAGAAGTACAATTTCCAGTACGTACAGATCAATTCATGCTACTCATGTACTGAACTTCTTTTAGTTGATCTGGTTTGTGTAAATAACTGCTTTTCCTTCTGTCTCAAAAATAACCTATCCCTGCCCCTAAATATATACATATATATTAAAACTTAAATGCAGTTTCTTTTTTTTCCCCTTTTTTGAGACAAAAATCCCCAACCAACTGAAAACCAAACCAGCAAGTGCAGAGGAGGACAATCAGTCAGGGAGACTTGGGAGCAACCAGATGACTTCACAAAACTATTGTGTATTTAGATGTGAATATTTGCAATTAAATGCTATTATAAGTGAATAGCATGTACAACCTTTTCAAAGCCAGCATCTATTCCTAATTCCATTACATCCAGTTTGCTAAAGAACAGTCTGAGTGACCTGTCATTTACAGAATGAGTATTCCTCAGAGACTGGCACATTTAATCAGGGCGAGGGGGGGACATAATTCAGAGGAGACATGTGGATTGAGAACCCAACTCTTCTTAAATCTTTTCTGAACTGTCTTTTATTGCTCAGTTGAAAGGAATTTGCAGTGCAAAATGATAAGAAATACAAACCACCTTCTTAATACATATGCCAAAACATTTACTTTTCTTTTTAATGCCACTTTAATTTCTGGTAAAATTCCAAACCAAGGGTTTATATTTCATGATACTGTCAACTTTGCATAAAACTACTGGTACTACTCATGACTTATACAGCCTCAGGGAGACTATTGATTTTTTCCCCTTCATAAATCTGAAAATGCTCTGTCTCTTCCCAGTGGACCCATTATATTTATTGGTATCCATCCCAAAACAACTGCTCAAGGTTATAGCTATGAAAACATTTGGGGTTTTAATTCACTATACAGGGTCCAGAGAAGCCCTCAGATTTTGGCTCAGAACCTCAAATTTGCCCTGACAGCAAAAGAGATATATTTTTTTTATTGTGTGTCAGGACCACCAGGTAAAACAACTTCTCTGGACAGGGCTTTTACCCTCTCTAATGGAATATTAAGTAAATTTTAAAGGACGGTGAAAAGTGAAACAAGTCCTTCTTTACAGGCAGTTGAGAACAGACAATGACAGTTACCAATAAATATTGCTATAAATAAATATTGCCTAAATAAATATTTCTCCTAAAACTAAAATTTTCTTATGGAATAGCTAAAATAAAGAAATTATGCTCGTCCTCAAGAATAGATGCCCAACTTTTGAAAACCATTTGAATGTCTGACATCTCAGATGGAAATAAAATATGTGGAGGTGTGGCCAAAGATGAAAAAGAAGATCTAAGCACTTCAGGTCATTAAAATACAGTAAGTTGTAACGACTGATTATGGTGCTATTGCTTTAATTGGCATTTGAATCTTCAAAGATAACTTTGCATCAGCTTTTACACTAATTTAAGAAGGACCAAGGGCTAGCATCATGCAATAATCTTCTACTCGCTCTGCCTGTACTGAATCCAAATGGAAGATTTGCATGTGAATTTTTTTTTAAGCTATAC
This sequence comes from Cariama cristata, assembly GCF_000690535.1. Lineage (NCBI taxonomy): Eukaryota > Metazoa > Chordata > Aves > Cariamiformes > Cariamidae > Cariama > Cariama cristata. Next base: position 24,563 of record NW_009600897.1, read on the forward strand.
TAGGCTACATATCCTATGCTACAATGGTCTTCCAAGAGAGCGTATGCCTGTGGGATGTTCCTTTCAACACAAGAAAACTGCTGCCAATATGCACCAAGGCACTTTAATCTCAGTCATGAGACTACTCATGAGCTTATCCACGGCCACCCCTGCAGCAGGTGCTAGAAACAGGTAGAGGAGCATTAGAGTAATGCTTTTGATTTCTTTCGCTATGTTACTGCTATGTTACTAGTATGGACTTGAAAGGTGGGAGTACCGTCACCCTTGGCAAGTTACCTGTTTCACAAAGCAGCCGTGGACCGCGCTGCAGGGAAAGGAGCGCTGACTCCAAAATCAGCAGCTACAGCAATGTCACTTAGTTTTAAGACATGTAAAAATATAGTCATCACAATAAAAACTGTAGCCTTTGCCAACAGATTTCACTAAGTGGTATCTGAGATACCATAATTTTGATTACATTTAGAACAAAAGCATATGCCTACTGTGCAGTTAAAGTACGCAAATGCTGACTATATATGGCTTTGCACTGTACTTTAATAAATTAAACACAGAAATTGCAGTATGTTATCCATATTCTACATGAAAATACCTACAGCACAATTTATAACTGGCAGCTGACCAGTTGGCAAGGCAGGCCTAGACTTCGCATCTCACATGAATACATAGTCTTTCATTTGTAATCTAGCTTTCACAGAATGAGCAGTAGCAAATTTTCAAGTCTGTAAATTCCATGGTGAACCAACACACTTAACTATAAAATCTTGTGTCCCAAGAGTATGACCTGTTCCAGAAAAAAAATTGTTTTACTTTAGATCATTTTACAGTGTCAGCTTTTATAAACATGTTTGGTAAATATATATCATGCACATACTTCTGTTTTGCTATAAACCTTTGAAAGAAAACAGCTTTCAACAACAATCCAAAAATGAGGGGTATTTCCAATAACCTGAGATTGTCAAACATTAACACCACAGGTTTACTTGCTTTCATGATGTGTTGGTTATTTTTTTTAATGGCAATATTTCATAGTATCGCTCTTTTCTTTTATTCTTCACAATATTAAACTTATTATCGCCTGATTGTCATAGTGAGAGAGTTATCACAAACTTTTCATACTTTGCTTGAGTTACATTTAACAAATTCAAACTGAGAAAAATGCTCCATGTGTGTGTACCACTAACTGTACATGGAGTTCGTTATAGTTACACAGAAGTGACAGAAACAGTACCTTTCAGAAGTTATTTGCTAACACGTTATCATTTAAAAATGTCATATCTACAACTTAAAAAATGGTTGTCATAGTAGGAAACATTCTTAGCCTGCAATCACAGAAAAAATGTACTTCCTAAAATTTATTGTGAAACATATGCACTACATTTTGACCCGCTCACATGTAGAATTAGTTTTTATACGACAATTTCGGAGAGGAAAATGTGGAATGTAAATTTACAGATAATTAAAATCTCTCAATATTCAACAATAAAATCTTTATATAAATTACTCAGGCTGTGGGTAGAGAGAAAACACAGATAGAATCCAGGTTTGTTTCAGAATTCAAGTGAGTGACTGCAAAGTAAATAAAAGCACTTCTGACAAGCACAAAACAAGATAAAATGCACCTTTTTTCTTTTCTAAACAGGACTTACTATTAAATAAAACCTCTCTCTCCAGGGGAAAGCAACCGTGTTGCATGTTAAAAAAAAGCACTGGAAAGCACCGCACTTGGGCTGAGAGCCACACGCACTGTGCTGCAGCTTTTTCCCTTTGCCATTAGAAGCAATGACATAGTGAGGCAGAACACACGATGGCCCGGGCAGGTTTTGGTGCCAGCCGTTCGTTAGGGACAAAGGGGTGTGATTTGGGACTTGAGCTACGTTTGGAACCTGCTTTTGGCTGTCCAAGAGATCACCACACAAATAGAAAACGTCACAAGGTAAGAAATGATGAAATATATTTGGTGTTATCTCAGTATCAACGTGGCCGTGAACACGGCATGACTGACTTGGTCCTTACAACCTGGTTTCTCCCAGTGCAACTCAGATTCCTTGCCGCTTCCCCTTTTTCTTCTGAGCACAAAGACAAAAATAATGCCTATCATTTCCCATGGTTTCCCATCTTCCCCAGTCCCCTCTCTGCTGATCCCAACATAAAGTCATCAAGCAGATTATGCAGAATTCCACATGAAGATTTTTTACATCTATGCGTACAGCAAAATGAACATGTGACTTAGCATTTGCTAGACTTATTTTATCTGTTAGATAAGTTACAATATTCTTTCATTTCCTCTGCTAAGCAATGAAACAACAAGCAGAGGGGCTAACCATGATAGCATCTACCTTTTGTAATCACACTCTCTGAAATATGTATGACATTCCCAGTTAGAAATATCTACAATTTCAAATAGAATTGACTATACAAATTGTATTTGCTTCACGTTTACCAAGTTTTCTTTCCAACTGCAGAGACAGAGACTCTCTCACCCCTCTCCTTAAGTGACAGTCACAGCTCTGAGCAACAAGAAGTTAGCCTAGTACACACTTTAGGATGAAACACCACTACGCACTTAGCCCTTTTTTCAGTGAATACTAGCCTGTGTAATACTGTTAGGGGACAAGATGCAGCTGCATCATGTTTAGATCGCTAAGAAATTGTTGCTGTCAGAAGAAAGTGCCCAAAGAGGCCCAGAAGCAAATCACGACGCTGTGATTTTGCATTGATTTGATGGAGAGGATGGCTGAATACTGCAATGGCGAGTGACATACTCATATCCTCAAGGCCACAAGACAAAATAGAAATGGGTTAAAGTAATTAACTGTAAAAAGGGAATTTGAAAATGGAATTTAAAAACAAGGTGTGAGGAGAAATGTAAGACTCTTAGCAAAGATAGCAAATATTATGAGATGCCTCGAATGGTACCTGTAAAGGTATCTCGCTGTCACCTACACAGAGGTTACCTTCCCAGAGGTAAGGTTAAGGTATTTCGCTGAATTACATTTCCTACTCTCCCGCCTCTGTGTTTACTGCAGTTTCAAAAGAATGTGTACAAGTATCACATGAACAGTAGCAGGAAATAAAATCTATTTTTAATAGGAACTACTTAAATAAAGTTTAAAAATAAAGTACTTCTTTTCAAAACTAGATTGCTTAATTTTTTAAGGGCTTTGGCTTTGCAATGTACAAGGGTGCTCTAAGATGCATATAACCAAAACCTCGATTCACTTTAAAATTAGTGCTCTCTTAGAAGTATGAATTGCTCCATCTGGAAGTGATTAGGGTTCCAAGGATGTGCAGCATTAAGTAATTTAACTTACTGAAGTACTGCTTTTTTAATAAGCTCTTCAATTTAAAAATAAGAATAGTTTTTTTAAAAAAAAGAGCACAACCCTTCTTAGTACAGCTGTTCGAGTCACATGAACCACTTTATTCATTTAGTATTCCGAAAGAGGTGGGAAAAGGAATTACTTGAAGCCGACAGTAGCAATTGTAATAGCAACGACCTAGAGGTACAACTGTACAGGAAAAAAAAAGTCAAATACTTGACCTAAAATGTCTGTCTGTGATAGTCACCAGGCTATCTCTTTGCACAGCTACCACCTGGATACTTCGTATTTTCATTGGAAGACCTTGCTGGAAAAAAGTAGGGACTGCATAATACCTACCATGGTTGTTTGATCAATCAACAATGTATATATACCTTGCTCATGATAAATAGTAAACATAATTGTTGCGAGCATAATGCAAAGGCTAATATTTTGAGCACAGAAATCGAAGTGCATTTCACAGGGGCAGAGATTGATGCATGCTGACACACGTGACTTTTTTTTCCCCCTGTTAAAAGGCAGGGGGTAAAGAAAGGACTTACTAACTTTGTCATTTGCTTTCACCAGTCTTGCTAGATTGTTATTTGAAGCCAGACTCCAAAATGCGTTGGGTATCTTCCAACTGGAAGAACCCACTGAAGCACCAAGGAGGGCGCAGCCCTGGCAAAGGGTGCGCGTGAACAACAGACGGTGCAGCACGCAACCCAAGAGGTCAGTGTTGACTGAGCGCTCTTTATAGAGATCAAGTTTTACTCGGTCAGAAACGTAGAGTTTATTTTCATGACTTCCCACTTTTGCCACAGTTAGTTTCCTGAAAGTATCACTACAGAAATGATTCTCTGTAAACACCTGAAAACTCTTTTGGGAATATGTCCAAACTGGCGTTTTAAAAGTTCAATATCTCAGGCCACAGATTAAAATGAAATTAGCTGTTTTATCTTCTGCTAGGACCTTCTGCCTTGTCTGTCTTCAAATATTTTTGATGAATATTTCTTAGGTGTTTTTAGGAGCTTTTAACAGAAGGGAAGTTAAAAGTTGGTATTTGACAATGGCAATTTTGGCATTTTTCAGGTTAAAAGCTCTTTGTAATTTTGAAAGGTTGAAATGTTAAACTAAGAAATGCTAATTTCTCTGGGGAACATGAAAATTAAAATATATTTCTAACTTGAATGAACTGACATGCATCATCAGTTGTATTTTCAATTAAGGTTCTGCAATGTTGATTAATTCACTCATTTGAAAACAATTTACATACAAGACGGTCAGAGAAGTGGAATGCTGCCCTGGGGAAACTCAAGAGAAGAGTCAGGGATCAAAGTTCGAAAGCAAATTGACATATTTGGGGAGCTTTCGATAACATGATAGCAGTGGTTGAAGATCACAGCAGTCAGATGAACGTTTTCTGTTTAGAAGACGGTTACTGCCATCACTGAAGATTTAAGCCTTCAGATTTTTCATAAACACACAGCCTTGTACTTCAAACTATCAAGAAGATGCCAGCCATCAGTCTAGGGAAATATTTAAATACTGGGATGGAAATTAGCTTTAAAATTTGCATTTAGGAATGTATAAGCATGTAGCTGCGCTTTTACATTATGAAATTACTTCCCTGTTTAAAAAACTGTACAACCTTTGCCAGGTGACTCCAGGAAAACTCTGACTTGCCCTCTATACTCAGTTGTTACAATTAACCAGGAATATTAATGAGAAACTGAACTATTTATAAAGAAATTAGTAGAGAAAGATTATCGATAGCTGCTCTAGTATTTCAATGGGACTCCCCAAGTTAGGTTGCAATTTGCTATGCTTAAATTGCAAAAACAATTCAAATACAATCAACCGCATGGTCACTTTGAATTGTATAGAAAAATCAGAGACACAGCATCTGAGGAAATTAACGTAGCTCACACTTTCAAAGCAATTCAACCAATTATAAAATTTACTCACGATGCTGAAATACCATCCCAAGACTGTTGGTTTCACACTTCCCACGTAAGGGAATGTTTAGTAAAGTAAAAAGCACATATTATATGTGAGCTAAATGAATGTCAAGCAGAAACAAAAAATTCAGTAAATATTAGTTTGAACTTAGAGACAAACTATGAAATACAAAACCATGTGCTTTTGTTTAATCCATTTCATAATGAACAGCTAAAAGTGCCCTTCACCAGCTGTTGCTGGAAAGCTGTCAGTTCATTTTTAAATAGAGATGTCAAAGGTCTGCGAACCTGTTATTGAACAAGACTGAAAAGCATATGACTATGAACAATTGAAAACGACGGGGGTGATGGGGTTAGGTGCAGCGACACATGATTTCAGGCAACCTTTTGGCTTGCCATGCTCTTTGAAACTCAGTCCTCTGGAGCTTTCAAGGCTCTACTGTTACCCCAGTGATACATAAATTCAGGACCACAAAGCATACCTCAGCCTCTCTGCTCTAGGGGCTCCTAATGAGTTAAAAATGAGAATGTCAGCACAGATGAACTTTCAGAAGTGAAAACTTATGCTATACATCTCTAGAAGTAAAAAGTGGACCTAACTCTAACTCAAATGCAACACACTTCTGCTCTAATACTACTTTCTGCAAACAGAAAGCATCCATGTAATATACCATCCAGTTAATGCCAGACACATAGAAAGACATTTCAAACTCTTACCCTTTATGATGAAAAATACAGCTCTCTATTGTTTAAGTATTTTTTCCTATGACAACGCAAAGGTACATATTTTTACTGATGCAATTGTGTAATCTAATTCTGACAGGGACACTCTAAGCAGAAGGCTGCACTCATGTAAAAGTTCTACCTGTGCCCGCATGTGACACAGGAACAAAAACTTCTCTATTTCCTTCAAACATCTAGTGCCACAAAAGTGATTGTGCTTGGGCAAAATTGAGCATCCAGCCTGAAGGAAAATGTATATATATATTAATGTATCAACAGGTCCTCTTTAAATGAGAAATGAATTAACACTGTGTGTAATCATTAATAGAAATCAAGGATAAGTTGCCCCCACCTGCTACATTTAGCGATGACATCAAAGGCTCGTTAATGCAAACAGCGAGGAACATACGCTCCCTCTTGCAGTGCGGGAAAAGAAGTATGAAAAAGACAAATGCATTAAATGCAGAAGCAAATTGTTACATTTCATGCCACTGGTATCATGCAGATAAACCAATAAAGCAAAACATCAGAGAGGTGTGACTGAGCTGGGCGTTAGCCCGGGGTCCTCCTGCACCATCCTTCAATTACTGCCAAGTTCTTTATGCAGCGTTCGCATGTGGACCAATACACAGGGCATGTGAAAGACAGCATTACGTTTTTAAAGATACAAACCCAGACTATGGCCAAACATAATGCACAGTGTTTCAAGAAGGTAACACAGTCCAGTATGTTTGTTTAAATGATGAAAAGTCCACCACTTCACAGAGACCAACCGATTATCCAAAAGACTAACTGGATAGTCATGAAGAGTGCACAGAGCAGGAAAAACACCACCTAGAGAGGGCAGGCAAAAGTAGTAATCTATTCTGGTGTTATCAGTATCTTGCACATTCTCAGCATCTCCACAGGCACAGCAGAGTCCTTCCCATGCAGAGTGATGGATGACTACATGTAAGCCGCGCAGAAGGGATGCTGTTACAGATGCTGTCACAAGAACCTTGGTTGCCGAGCTTAAACTGCGGGAACTCAGCACATCAGCTCTTGAACTGCCTCATTCGAATCAGAGCGTGCCAGCTGAAAAGGCAGCCATCACCCAGCTGTAAAACCCACTTCCCTCTGTGGGCCGCTCTGAAGTAGCCTCCCACGCAAGCAAAGGGCTGGATGAGCTGACAAAGCCAATTCAGCAGAAACCCAAAAGCAAAATGTTTTCCTTATTTTTTAAAAAATAGGAGTTGACAGAGGTGTCCATCCATTGGCAGCTCTGACTCTGGAACCTGTGCATGCTTCATTTTTAATGCTGTTTACTTCAAGTAGCTGACAGCACCAGCAATAATCATTGCCACTGTGTTTCTACAGGCAACTTTGCAGGATCAGGGTCTATGCTAGTCATGCCCCGCAGGCACAGATCTTTCCCATAGCAAGAATTTAAAGGAAAAGAAACAACAAGTAGCAAAATATAATCATTAGAAATTTTTAGACGAAAAATGTGGAGGACACATTATAATTGAAGATATTTTAACCATTCTCATTTAATGAAGGCAAGATGATTCTAAAAGACAGAAACAAAAGACAGAAGACTGCAAATTTATATGTAAATAAAAAGGGGAGAGCAAGCAGCTGTATACCTGCATATAAACCTTAAGTATGGCAATGAAACATGGCTACATTTTCAATTTTGCTAATGCCATTGTCAGATTATTTATATTCAGGGAAACGGAATGAAGAGTTAAAGCCCACTTAACAAAAAAATCCTGTGTAACTGGATGACTGTAGGGATTCTTCTGTAAAAATATCAGAAACAACCAACTACTTGAAGAGCATACATTTTAAAAAGTCGTATTAGGCAATGAAAAGAATACGTCCTTTTCCCTTCAGCAGGCCTATTTATATGCCTAAAATTAAACACATGCCTAATAATTAAGCGTGATTAGGTTCCAATTACTTCATTTGTGCTTCTTTAGTGCTTCTTTCATTTCATTCTAGCTGCATCAAAACGTGAAAACCAGAGATGTGAATGGCTGAGATTGACTGCCATCGGTTTCAGACACATTTCAACCCACCCTGAAAAATGTAAGCTTCCTGTCATACGCTGTCAGTAAAACTCATGTCTTCCAAACAAAGGTTCTGAGAACAGAGCTTACATGGCACCTTTAGATTTTACATTTTGTTTGACATCTACCATTTGTGAGAAACGGCATTTTATAACCACTTTCCATCCTGTCTGTCCCCATCACCACCACCCCCACCAAACATAATTGCTTTTACTATAAATATCTGACAGTGCTGGTGAAAGTAATAGAAAGCAAGATTTAAAAAGCTCTTTTTGACTGCCTAATAGATTTGTTATATAAGTGCAAATCTTCTTCTAGTGTTAGTGTTAAGTAGTTTCTTTTCTACCAACATTAAAAAAAAAAAAAAAAAAAGGAAGGAATAAATTATCTTTCACAAGTGGATAGCACTGTCTGACCAGGAAAAAAACAATTCTTGTACTTAAAGTACATTAGAAAAGTTCGCTTATCATCAGGCAGCGCACTACATACCTGCAAGTTTCATCTCAAGGATTCAATATTAATGTCTTTTTTATCAGTTTCTTATTTGAACATATCCTAAGTTTGGTAGGTGCAGTGCATTTACTAAGCGAGAGGAAAAGGAATCAGGTTTGCCCAGGTAAATCCCATCATTTTCTGACTCAAACACTCATTACAGTAGGAAATAACTGATATGACGCACAGTATCAGCTGCCACGGAAAATGACCCTCAATGAATGTTCAATGTACTAAGCAGATCTTAAAAGTGTTCCAGAGCTGCCAATAATAACTGAGCGGCAAGCTTTGACAACAGAAAAGCAAATCAATTGATCTAAAATGACACACACAGACATCAACCTTCTATTAAAAAGAAACTTGAGCAAATCAAACAGATGTTCACTTTAAAAGATAAACATTCCAACACAGTTATAATTTACAGGTATAATTCAGATTATGTGTGTTATTGAGAGCACCAAAGAGCTTCCAAATTAAAATTGCAGGAATGTCTCCCTACAGAGATTGTTCTCGTCACATTAAAAGAGGACATAAGGATCTAAGGAATTTTTTGCACTTCTCTAACCACTCAATTCTGAAAACTGAGAGAGCAAATCTAGGTAAGAGCTACTGCGAAGACACAACTTAAATACCAAACCCAGAAGACCTCTCTGAAAGCATCCTTCACCTGGAGCAAAGGGCCTGGGTTTCAGAATGGCTGTTCACAAACAGCCAACACTTGCTCCTTTGTGCTTTTGCAAAATTTCACCTATGTAAACCATATTTTGCTAAACTCAGTGAAGAACACAATCTCAGCCAGGAGGTCCCACCTTATCCCCAAGATCTTGGGAAATTATGAAGTCCTGAAGCAGCACTAGGACTGATGCGTATCTAGCAATTTCTCACACGATTACACAAAAACATGAGGAGGAAATGTGACTTCACCATCGGTGTCAAAGTTCAGGAATAGATTATGGCAACCACATCCCATGGAAAAACCACCCTTCCAGCAGTACCCCTAAGCAGAAGTGACCCCCCCCCCCACTTCACAGCCCAGACCTTGTTCCCTGCCTGGTGTTGACTCCCTGCCCCAAGCAGCACCCTCCGATAAACTCGTGTGCTCTCGGATCATCCAACACAGTGAGTTACAGGAGGAACTAGCCTGAACGTGATGGTAACTTGCCTCTGAAGCACACGGGACAGCTTGTACCTCTCAGAGCTGCCGTTTCCTAACATCAAAAAGTAATTAATCTAAGTTGACTTCCATCATGGAGCGGACAGTTTGCCAACAGTTACTACATAATATTATGTTAGAAATTACACATGTTCACTGCACTGGAGATGTGCCGAAGGCATTAACTGCAAATGGTATTTTCAGCAGGGATGTGTATGTGGATATGCGCACTGGAGTAAGAAAAGCCGTGGCAGTCATGGATTGCACAATGGTTTTCATAAACAGAATCTTCTGTCAAGAGCTTTTCCCCCTGCTGTACTAAAGTTTTCCTCAGAAAAAAAGCAGAATTGTTCTAAATACTTTGGGAATGAAAGAACTGCTCCCATCTCAAATCCATCACTGGGGAGAGAAACAGGAGTCTGATTTCACTGTGTTTGTCCTCTTCCAAGATTTACTACAACACGTGGACTTTCTCCATTTCCATCTGTAATTTTTGGCTCTTCCATTCAGAAAATATTAACTGAGGCAAGGTTTACTCAGATGGCTAAACATATCTGAGCAGAGGGAAGCCCTGTCAGTGCTTTAAATCAGTTGGGACATCTAGGGATGGAGGGCTCATCAACCCAGCCTTGCAAAGTGTGGACCAGTTAAGGAAAGGCTGGACAGAAGCTCATGCCCTGCTTTCTGCATTTTGGAGCCTGGAAAGGTACTGAAAAGCCGCAGTAGGCCTTAAACTACACAGCAAGTAGACCTGTTATGTAGAATAGAAGAGCAGCACTGGCAAAACTCAATCATAATTATGTACAGATCATGGTAAACAGTCTAAAGTATTATTAGCTAAAGTCAGTGCGATGGACAAAATTCATACATGGAACCAATTCCTGTCCTACCTATCATTTAAGCTGTTATTTCCTCAGGTAGCGAGTGCATAAACCCTATGATGGTATTTTAAGCAGGGTGATTTCACACTGACCCATTTCCAGAAGTCCTGTGAGATATGAAGATCTACTGGGACAACGTTTATATTTGTTACATTCAAAAGGAGGCTTTCTCCAGAAAGACGCAGGACATGAGGTAGATAAGCCACAAGCAAAGGAAGGTGTAAGTCACATACACAAAATAAAGTTTTCCCTTTACAATCTGATATTATCTACCTAGGCTGAAATACAATCTGTGTTTTCTTCCAGACATCAGGAAAACAAAAGCCCAAGCATATACATTAAATTGTTATCAAGAGGAAAATCCGTATTATGCAGGTGATGGATTCCTCTAACAAAGCCCTTAAAATAGCAAAATATGGGATATACCACTACTGCCTGTCTTCAAACATCCCCAGAAAAGGTTAAGGAATACAAAAGGCAAAAGAGGAAGAAATATTAGCACACAACAGCATAAGCTAAGAGTGCAAAGTGTGTTAATTAGTGTATTATAATGACTTCTGACAGCTTCACATAATGCCTTTTCATCATCATACTGTTTCAATTACGCATTCTCCGCTTCCCGCATTAAAACCAGCTTCACTATTATTTTTCACCTGCTGCTTCAGTATCGGGTTTAAGCACTTACGTCTTTCAAGAAAATAATTTTATTTTCTGGAAGTTAATCACCGATTCCCTCAATAAACACTAGGGAAAAAATTCCTCTTCTCTGTGAAAGCATAAAAGGGAAAGAAAGGGAAATGTTATAATGTGGTGTGCTTTGTTACCTCCAACGCACCATGATCCTCCATGCTTCACAAAGCCTTTGGTTAGAAGCCAGTCATGCAGCTCAGGGTTGGAGCACAGTGGTACAGAAACCTTAAAGCTGGACTAACTTTCCCCAAAAGCTGAAAGAAAGATGAAGCAGCCCATTTTTTTAACCAGCTATTAAACATGGAAACAAGCATTAAGACAAATGTCTGGAAGTCTGATCTACTAATGATATAAATTAAAAGATAAAGTTCACTATTTCATTACTAATGACCTGCTGGGGAAATAATGTACCTTCCAATTTAGTTTTTTTTAACCTTGCGCCCTGAAGAATCAGAAATAAGGAAATCCCAAATGGATGCATAAATGGGTCTAAATCCTCTCCAATATTTAAAATACAGGTTTATTTCATTATTCCTATTGAAATGGGGCATAACGAAGACTGGAAGACTACCTCGCTCCTCTCCTTGAAAGGCCAAGCAGTACACCCTGATGTCAAATGCAAAGGATGCGTACCGTGGGGCCGAGTGTAAACAGATGAAAGGAGCCCAACTCCACGGCAGATCCTTACAGCCACTCACAGAAGTGGGCTCTGACAACAGACCTGAGACATAATGAATGGGTCTCCTCCTACGCATGCCTCTGAGCTCACTCTGGGGAGAGGCAGCAGCAGGAGGACGATGATTGCCTCCGGGAAACAATCTTTCCCATCCCAAGCTTCATGGGACACACCCTATCTCCAGTCATGGTATGGGTGGAAGAAGTTTTTCCATGCACTCATAGACCGCTCTGTTCCAACAAGTTTGGTACATTCTTCCTCCATCCACTCCTGCAAGGGGCCAAGAACCTGTAAAGCAAGTTGAGATTTTTTAGCAGTGCTCTAAAGGTACCCAGAGCCTTACAGGATCTGGTGTTCAGAAAACCACTGGAGGCAGAGAAGTGTTACACAGGGCAAATGATCTTGATCATTTAATGATCGTTTACTGTAGTAAGCTTCAATATACCCACATTTTCAACCACTTCTCTGCTCATTTTATGAAACAATCATTTAGTACAAAAACTCTTGACACAGAGCCACAAAACAGAAACTCCTCCTAGAAATTTTCATGCAGCAACTCATCACCCAGTTATTCCTTTTCCTTTTACATCTCACTGAATTTAAACATCAAAAATGGCATGGACCTAAGAGGCGACTTTTTGGTCTAAATTCTATATTTGGTCAAAGTTTTCAATTCCTCCTCTTCTCTGCCCCCTCTTCCCCCACAACATAATGCTTTAAGCCCTTAATTAAAGTTTATATGGCTAGGGTGACGCTCCCAGGCAATGAAAATACATACTTGGAGGTTTGACAGCAATATCTTCCATCAAGCAATGCACTACATTAAGTAACTGCAACCTTTTTTTAAGGCATTTGGATGCTTGTAGCAATCATGGATTGCTGGACTGAATTTTCATCCCCGGGCACCTTTTAAGCAAGACTCTTCAGGTTCCACAGTGCCTTTTTTTTTTTTTTTATCTAAAGAATTATTTAGTGGCCAGATTTTCCCATGTGCCTAGTACCCACACACTCATTCTGCAACCTCTCTCAAAAGGCATCTAGTAAGATCTTAAATCAGCACTGGAATGCTTAGAATTGGTGTGTATTAACAGATTTAGGCAATAAAATGTTAAGCTATTAAAGCTTGTTATTTTCAGCCTTAACATCTATTCATGTAAGTGCAGTCACCTTCTAATTCAGAGCAGAAGATATGAGATTTAAATGTAGGTTCACTTGAAGTGAATTTAACACACAAAAAGTGACAGGAATTGGAATACGGCTCTTTTGTGAATTGAAGAAAAAGAAACGAAAGAATAGAAGCAGCAAACAAATTACAAGACCTGTCAGCCTTGTTAGATGTTGGGTTGAGAGCAGCAGGGATGAATGGGGACTTCCCACTTCTATGCCTATCACAAACAAATGAAAATATATGCATGGTTTTGACTAAGGTATTTAGGAAGTGATAGATAAGTCTTGGGAAGGCAAGTTTGCTTTCCCTGCTGAGAAAATAACATATCTCAATATTACTACTTTCCTTCAAATTCCTCAGGACAATGACTCACATAGGACAATTTTCATTTCTTTTGACTGTTTACTCTGTGTTGACAATCTGAATTAGTAACTTCCGATATTCTACTGTAGGAAGCAGTCTTAAACGTGACAGCTCAAGCTTTAAGGAATTAATAGCTTCAAAATTATACATGTCTTAACAAACCATCATTCTTCCCAGCTATTCCAGCCTCAATGCCAGCATTCCAGCTTTGTGTTTGTTTCGTCTAAAAGGAGGGCATTTCATTCCAGAATGTTATTCTCTTCATTATTTTGGAATTGCACACATCAATCATGTCTGGGTAAGCCCAGAAAAAATGAGGGGGAGAGGGGACCCAACAATTTGGAAAATAACTCGAATGGCAGAAATTGCTATCCTCCAGAAAGATCTGTGCTTAGTTATGTATTTGAAAAATTCCTTCTCTTACCATTTCCCTTACTTGAAGAACACGAGCATATGCTATATGAACATACAGAATCATAGCACTATCCACACTATCGCAATAGATTTCTGCAGACAGCATATTTAACTCCACAGTAACCAGATTAACATGAAGGGCACAAGCCAGAGAAAGAAAACCAATCTCTGCTTGCATAACTAAGGATTGTGTCACTGTCACAACCTAACCAATTGCTTTTAAATGTCACAAGAAAACCTGCAAACTACATTAAGCTCCCGAAAAGGCTTTCCAAGCAAAAATTTTCTGCCACCACTTTATTCAGGTTGCTGAAATGACATCTTTAACAGGGGGCAAACTGAAATTTCTTGGTCTTAGAAGTCTCAAAAAACAAGCACCACTCCTCTCAAGCGAGACACATTTTTTATTTTTTAAATTGTTCCATTCCTTTCCCTAAGTAGAAATAGTATACCCTACTATTTGCTCACTATTGTCAAGTAATCTGAAAAGTGTTAAGAATGTAAAATTAAAGCTCTAACAAAACTGACATAAGCTTCAAAATCATTCCACATCATTTGAAGATTCCTGCTTCACTAAGTTTTATTGTTCTCCACTTTACTTAATCTTCTGATACGTAAAGGTCATTGTTCCATGTATTTTGAAGGTTTATACTTATGCAGAAATGTAGGAATGGTTGTGTAGGTAACTCCAAAATCAATCCCATTAGGGTAGAAAAAAGAATAGATGCCAAAACTCCCCTCTTACAAAGATAAAATGTAAATGCTCTACGGAAAACGAAAACAGCTCCTCGGGGAGTTGTTAGGAACTGGGCAAAAGAGCAATGCAAACGTTTCGTTAGTCAAGTAGAAACTTGAAGAAAGAGAACTGGGAGTGCTCGTGAGAACAGAACAGCACTGCCGGCACGGTGCAGTAATAGAGAAAGCCCCTGCCTAGCTCACCGACCTTCCATGCTGATGTAATGTCAAAAAAAGAAAAGAAAATAGATAAAAATCTGTACACATAAAGTATATCCCAATTATTCCTTAAAGGATTTAGTAAATTCCACAAGTCTTCAGAAACATAAAGATAAGCTAGCTACTCATGAAGGGCAAAGTGCTGGCAGTTTTCAAGCCAACTTCACTGAGTTTAGCAAGGACTTCAGGAGGAAACGGTGTTTAATAACATCTCTTGCTGCTCTCAAAAAAATGGGGACCCATAATTTAACCTTCTTCCCTTCAGAAAATTGTTCTCAAGAAAATACTTCAAAATGGAGAAGGAAAACCGATTTACTCACCTCTTTCTCAGCTTGTTAGTTAAGATTGAATTCTCCATACATTTCAATTATGTTCAGAATGCATTAAGTATGACTGATATTCAGGAAAAAAAAACAACAGTGGGATGTCTTAATGATCCACCTCGATTTCTTTTACAGTTTTTTTAATTTTTAATATAATTTAACAAAATATGAAAATGTTAAGAGTGTTCAGCTGGAAGAGGAAAATAGAAAGATAAATACATCACAGTCTCTTTAATCTAAATATTTTCTTTAAAATAAATTCCACTTTCAAGCTTCATTTACAATCTCATTTGCACAGGGTTGCCAATCCTGACTAGCCCGAATGAACTCCCTAAACATGAAGGTGGAATCTCCCAGACAGTGATATAGCAGGAGATTAGAACACCTGCAGACATCCACTGTGCCACAAGAAACTTTCTTTTTACTTGGAATTACCCTCCAATGAATACCTTCAAACATAAATGTACAAAAGGAAGGATCTCACAGTCCTTGCTTACACAGAAACCTCACATTTTAAAGACTGAAGAAATGCATGCTGTTTCAGACTAAAAGCTAAGAAACAAAGAAACCTCTCTATCTTTCAGAAACAATAATCACTTAAAAAGGGAGAAAAGCATGATTTTTACCAAAGTCTCAAGACACTTTTAATAGGATAACTAGTCATGAGTGATGTTACAGTAGGCAAGGTAAAGAAATATTTGTTCAGTCCACCAGTTGAACACATAATTCTCCATGAAGACACAAAATGCAACCATCTGAAAAGCCACGGTTTCTTAAAAAACACAAAAAAAAACCACAAAAAAAATTTTATAGACACTATGCATATTATACGACTGATTGCAGATGAAACTCATGTCACAAAAGTAAGTAACAAATGCCTTAATAAAGGAGGATTTTCACACCCAGCAAATCATCACATGCCATCTATTCCTCTTGATTATGGCATTTATTTGGTCAAGTATTCACAAGTTAAAACTCCATGTGTTTAATCATAGAGTCTGGCCTGTTATAAAGCATTATGTCTTAAGACTATTTGATCAGAAGGCAAGCTTAGACTAGTTCTTGCAACTTTGAGAAATTGCAGTCAACCATTTCTCAACATCTGATAGGACGGAAGCAGAAGGAATGCATTTTAAAATGGGCATGGTTTGATCAATGATATACAAGCAATGTTTCAACAGTTGTGATTGCTAAAAATGAAGGGGTATTCCCTGTGCGTACAGAAGAGAGTATCGCACATATCACACTCCATGCAATAAAAAGAAATTTCAATTATCTTTTTAATGTATATATTAAAACAAGGTGCATAATTGAGATGAAAAATAGAATTTCTCTAGTTATTGAACTTGTATTGTGAATTAACTACAGCCTGAATTAACATACTGGCTTAGATAAGAAAATAGTATTTCCAGATCAACCGGAAATGCTTGAGTTTAGCTGCACAGATATCTGATGAAAGAGCACTGGTTTGCTTCTGGGATGACAGCATTTCCATCTCCCTATAGCCCAAGCCCAGATGCTTCTCTTAGATTCATTAGGAATTAACCCTAGTCTGACTTTAATGAAACCCAAAATTTAGACCCACCTTCGTACTAAGAGGAAGCGTTCCTTTCATTAGATGGAAAGAAGAAATAGAGGTAAACAGTATAATCAAAAAACCAAAGAAGAGTTCACATCAAACAGAAGCAAGCTGGACAATGAATGGAGAAGGAAAGACAGCTGAGAAAGAGTGAGAGAGAGTTGGGAAAACAAATTGATTGAGGATGCTCTGCCTGTCTATGAAAAGACACACTAACGATATGGAGAGATCACCACTAAAAGTGACTGCCCACGAAAGTGGTGGAAACAGTGGGGGGAAGTTTGAAGAAGCAGAAAAACACAGGAGTAGGGGAGGGATATTATACTTGCCAGGCAGAGCATTTAGATAAGAGACACTAGTTAAATCTATTAATTGTACACCTGCCATTGTATCAACTTGGAGGCTAAAGGTGCAAGATATAATGGATGCTGGGCTTGGAGCCAAATCACAGCTCCTGCTGGTGAACATCCAGCTACCGTAAGCCAATAGGGGTGCTTTTAATTTTTAAAACACTGGTAGGTAAATACATTGTTTTCCAAACATCAACAGCACATCTCCGTTACGATTTCTCCAATAAAATACACAATAATCCAAATGGGCTTTAGCACTGGTTTGTATTAAGGACAGCCTCGAGCTAATAGTTAAACGCAAGGCCCAGTATCATAGAAACACATTGAATTCCTCTGCCACAGCCTGGGAGGTATGTGTGGCTGGTTGGGTAATATGGAAAAGTGGGGCAGGTGTGGGAGGAGAACAAATGTGTGTACCGCACGTGTGGCCACGAAGGGCACTACTGAGAGGTGACCACCTTGGAGGGAAACCTGTATACAACTTTTCTTTACTTCTACCCTAATAAATCCCATGCTAACACAGTGGCATTCCAGTCGATCAAACATAATTTAGATTTCCTTTCACATCCCAGTCTGGGGTGTCGCATAGGTCCCTTCCCTTGCCAAAAGCAGCAAATCCAAGAAAGGCCAAAGTGGTGGCCATGCCATACAAGATTCAATGTAACTCAGGAGCATGAGCTAATGAGGAAGGCAAGGACAATACTGGAAGCATTTTAACCATAACCCCTGTCGAAATTTTAACCCAAACGATTTTTGCTGTTGTTGTTTGAGGGGTTTGGGGGTTTTTTTTTGGTCTTGTTTTGTTTTTCCTTTTGTAACCTGGAGGGAAATATCAGTCTGGGCTAAACCTAATTTTTATGTCCATTCATACAGTCCCTAAGCAAGACAGGTAATAAATATTCTTTAGCAATAAATCACAACAAGAGGGGAGTTTTTATGCCCTTCAAAAACCATGCAATAAGGAGGGATCCTGGCAGTGATGGGGAGGAAGTTTTATTCCTAAGTTGTGGCCAATCATTCAAAGCCAAAACTCATTTTCTGAAGTTGTCTTTCATTGCCAAGTGTATGAGTCTGACTTAAAATTACTTGTTTTGCATCTTTGTTTATGTTCAACTCTCTAAACTGAAAGAAATCCAACAATATTCATGGCTCCCCAGTCAATTTTGTGTTAACTTCACTTTCAGCTTCTCATGAATAGGGCTGTATTACAACAAATTAATTTTAAATGAACAGTCTTCCCTAGAAACATTTCTGCTCCATTTTGCGAAAAAAAAGTTGTTTTAAACAAGATTACACCTCTGACAGGATTACACCTGACACAAATGCAATCTTTTACTTGAATGAATTGTGATTTTCAAAACTGCAGGCTTTCAGAGTGTATTATATGATATGACTTTGCTATCCATGACACCTCTCAAAGTCTCAAGGTTTTTTTCCCCTCTCTGCTTCACACAAAACATGTGCGGCGTTTCCTCAGTTCTACTGGAGAATTAAAAATAGATAATGTGGCTGTTAAAACAAAAAGCTTCAACAAGAAACTGTTTCCTCCTTTGTGTTCCTGGGTACTTGAAACAGTTTACAGTTTTGATAACCTGCTGTTTATAGCCCATGCAGGCTACAAGATATTAAATGATACTCTTACTGTATTCTTACTTTCTCAAAACTGACCCATGTTTTAATTCTAATGCAAAGATTGTATAAAATTATACTGAAAGCGTAGTTAGAAAGTTGCAAAAACCTAAATATCATCCAGACAGATATACATATAATTAGATATCAAAGGGCTTATTTTTAGTGTTGCAAAGCATTTCTGATTTATGTATTCATTTATTTATAAGCCTGGAAGAGCCCTGGAAAGGTACCAACTGTTTTTATTGAAAACTAAATAGGATGCATACATCGAAGTGTGCAGTGATGTATCAAACGCATTCTTTTTTGCCACATTGAAACAGTAAAATAGTCAGACATTTCTCTGTCCATCTCTCTGATACATCACTAGAAAATGTAAGAATTCAGACCACTATGGCTGAGGTTAAAGGGAATTCAGTATAACTCACTTTCCCGAGGAGCCAGAAGAGAGATCTCTAGCATGACAAATAGCTAAGAAAGACTGTGTAAGAAGATGTAATTCAAAGTTGGTGACAGTTGTTTAATTAACACTTTCTTCTGGCTTCTTACTGTGTAAATTGTATTATACAAATTATATTCACCTACAAACCAGCATGTGGGCAGAAACAGCTATAAAAAGTTTACACCGAAAGTACTGTATCTTGCATTAATACACTTTCCTCCTAAACCTGGCCCTAGAACTATTATCAGTCACTTGGGATACTGCTGGGTCTTTTTTGTTACGGTTTGGTTTTTTGTTAGTATTCAAAGAAATCCGGAAAGGTGTAAAGCGCAGCTCAGAGGGAGTGCTGTGCCCTGTAGATGATGCATTTCAAAGTTCCTCTGTATTCCCAACAGCGAAACTTCAGTCCTAATCCAGCAAGCTAACAGCCCTGTGCTGCAACTATTAAAAACTAAGCATTTCTTCTCCAAGTATTCTGAAAATGGTCAAAAATCAGTAACATCCAGAACCTATTTTTTCTTATCAGCTAATTAACCTAAAAGATACTGTCACCTATCCAGAAGAGATTAAGCAGTAGAACATTTGCAAGTCACGCGATGGTGTAAATAATCTGTAACACTTACTAGCATGCACAGAGAAAATACAAACACACATATAGATAAATTAATGTAAATTTATCCCCTCCATCATTTGGTTTTCCTTTTTTTTTTTTTTTGTAAAAAGGTACAAGATCACCGATGATAACTTAAGAATCTTCATAAATATCACCAAAAACTCACAAATGCCAAAAAAGGAAGGAAAGAATCTGAGAAGTCTAAGAAGAAATGAAAAAATAAAACCCAATGTATCCTCTTCAACTTGTACAAAATATTGCAATCAAACAAAAAAATCTAAGAAAAAGGAGATGCTATCAGAAATCTGAAAAATCAGGGAACTAATTTCTCATAACTTTCTAGTGCTGCACAATAAAACCAAGAAAAAATCCATGTGACTGTGGTCCCCATACTGGAAGGCATAACATCCTGGATGATGGTAGCTTTTCACTAGTACTGAAACAGCATCTTCAACATGTAAAATAATACCAATTTTTTTAATTTTTTACTACCTGGTTAATCACTATTTCGATTCTTTCCTACAGCAATTAAAACATTATTTACGCCCTGCAGTCTCACACCTGATGCCTTCTTCCAGAAGAGAAATGTTTCGAACGTTTGACCTCAGTTTTCACCAAAAAAACATGTTTTGGTCTGTGCACTTAGTTTATGTGAAACAGCTTGAAGATTCCTCTGCTTGGTAAAACAAAGATCTTTCTAAAACCATTTTACATAAGCTTCCCATCCTATCCACTTTGGGCTGGTCTAAAGGAATTAGATTACAGGTAAAGAACTCCTCTTGAATCAGTCCCACTTTTCATCTGTAAGATTCTTTCAAAATATATTCAGAAAAAATAAAAATAAAATTAGCAGCTTTAAACCTGAAGTAAACTGTGAGGTTTGTGGGGCAGTGAAGGATAACTCAAAAAAAAAAATCACAGCACCTTTCATGTCCCTATTATTCCTTTTGCTTTATTTCAAAATAGTAGAATGAAAATAGCTATGCGCTTATTTATTACCTATGATTTGATTATTTCCATTTGCAAATAATTTGTCGTATTTTTGGCTGAGGAATATGCAGATTCAGCACAAAAAGGAATCCTATACCTCGCTTGCAAGTAAGAAAATTAGGCTGTACTGTTTCTAAAACATTCCAGCTACAATAATATAATTATTATTAATCTGAAGAAATGATATGAAGTTAATGACCTTCGAGAGGCTACAATTTTTAACCTTTCTCCTACCCTAAGGAGACGGAGGATCAGCAGTCAGTGTTCCAATTCAAACCCCAAGCCTGTGCCAACATATTTTATAAGCTAAATCCAGGTTAGGGAGACAGGCTGCATATTTTTCAGAGACTAAACCAGCATAAATCACAAAGTGCCAACACACTATGAGGTTAATGTTGTGTTTTACTACAGTAAGCAATTTCTATCACCATTTAAAATGAGACAAGCAAAATCCAGGCAGACAAAATCTTATGCATCAAAGATTAATTTTTCAAGTACTGAGCGTAAGCTTTGGCTACTGAGGGAACGTATTGGAGTGGGAGCAGCAGCAACCGCTGCAGTTAAAGGAACATAAACATCTCCATTATAACCCCTTCTCCTTGTCAGCTGACTGTAGCAATCAGAATTTTGTTTATTTTTCTGCTACTCGTTGGACTTTATTTTATTATTATTTGAGTAAAAAGGACCAACTATATCCAAGTATGGAGGAACTAAAATATATTAGCCTTAAGGGGCACAGCACGCTGCTCCAGTGCCAACATGCCTGAGGAATGACTATACACCACCAGTGTGGAAAGGCATAGTCTAGCGTAAATTATTTTTCACTGAATTAGGAGACATTTTAAATAGCACCTTACACGTAGATTAAGCACTAAGAAAGTGTTCACACCTTGTAACTTACTGTTTCATCAAGGGGGTATCCAGAGGGTGAACCCCAGCGTGCTGGACGCTGACGCCAGGGAACTGCGGTACCAAACAGCATCACCGCCACACTACACTGCAAACTCTGTTCTGTAACTGCTTTCAGTAACACGGAGAATTAGACTTTTGTAGAAACTGCAGATGTCCACAATTACAGAAATACGGCCAGGGAGGGAAATACATGGCATTAAGTTTCTACTGCCTGCCATTACATTGTATTACCACACACATTATAAGCCAATGGTGAACCCAGCTGCTGAGCAAACAGTTCGGTCCTCCTCTTAATTTTGTCTGTGCCCATTCCTGTCTTGGAGTTCAGTGTTCAAGGACCAGATTGTAGCAAGTGATGTCCAGATGAAGAGGATTTAGACTTAGCAGTGAGGATCAATAGCAAAACATTTCCTTTAGCCACAATGCATACATCTGTTAACTGAACAATTCAGCGTGAAGCAACTATTTCCAGCAGTACCTGCCGTAAGTTAACCACAGCACGACACTACACAGAGCACTGACAAACGCACACTCCAGTCTATTCATACATTAAATTTTAAAGAATCTATCCATTAAAAAAATGTATATGAGCTAGGCTCGAATCCAAGGACAAAGACCATATATTCTCGTGATGGAAGATTCTTGCTGATTCATAACCACACATTTCAACTGGTAGCTACAGCACCTGTCCTTTTTCTACCCAAACTGATGACAGACCCTGAGCAGACCTGGAAGAGCAGGAGGTGTTTGAATTTGTTTAGCTGAAATTGATAAATGCATTCCCCATCAGTCCCCACAAGTCTGAACTTCTCCCTTTGTGTGTATATGGGGGGGGGCTGTACACAAGGGAGGGAAAAGCCATAAAGCTTTACAATATACCATAAAACCCTCTCTAAAATCTAAGCAGGTGTTAGGACCAAAGAAGTAATCATTAATATTTCCCATCCAATGCATTTACAGCATATGCAATGTATGCTATTGTTAATGGTGAATATAGCAGGTCATTAAGACAACTGGAGCCAATTAGACCAAATTAAAACACAATAAAGACATCACTGCACTTATTTTCAAAATGGTCATAAAATACATAAAGTGAGCTTATAAAAGAAACCTTTGAAACCTAGGCACAACTCAGAAGAAAAACACACGAATACACAGTAAGTACTTTTGTTAACCATGAAAAAATCTTTTCAGAAAGAAATCCAAACAACAAAAATATCGCTCAAGAACAAGGGGTCTTGGACCTTTGGTTAACATTAACTTGCTTTGCTTCATTTTAAATTTAGGTTTAGATATTTAAGCAATGATAAAGATTTAAGAAACACAAAAAAGGGATAGGAAACAGCTGCTGCAGCCCAGCGCTCTTTCAGGAAATACCGATCCAGAGCTCTTGCCGGCTCTATCTTTTTTTCCAGTAGGTGTCACGCCATTTGGACACAATGCTGACAATAGTGTGATGCTACTCAGCTAAGACAAAGAGTATAAAGACATCCCTCCTGGAAAACTATCATAACATTTATGAAGCTTCAATTATATTAATGATTGTGTCACCCTATGCTTATCAGCAGCCTTTTTCAACTGAAATTTCATCAAACTTCAGCCTAGTTATGCATCTGGTGGCACACCTGTTTTCACGTAAATATTGAAAAGCAATTCTGGGAGAAGATCAAGGACCTTGGCCAACCGGGAGTTAGTAGCCAAGTTAGTCTTCTCTAAGCAATCCTCTCATGTCCATATATTACTCATTTTTAATGCCCTCCTTTTCAATTCCCAGACTTATTTTCCAATTCCCAGGCTTACTTCTTCCCAGAACAAATCGGGAGGTAGCAAACTGAACGCAAAGATAATGTTCTTCTACACATCAGGTCCACGCAGAAGAAAATATCTCTCTGACTCTCGCATATCAGAAATTTAGAATCGTTTGAACCAAAATTTACATATTATTATTTCAACCAAGGTTTTAAAAGTAAGTAAACAAAGGTTTTTGTGGAATCCTGGAAATTCAGATAATACGCTTGAATAGTACACCCCGTTTTTCCAATTGATCAGTTTTGGAGTACTGGAGTAGAGTTTTGGAGTTCTGTTTCTGCATAATCAGCCTTTTAATTACAGCTGTGTAAGCGATCTCCAGGAAAATACGGAGAGATTTAAAATCACTACCCTTACAGCCTTACTTTAAAATAATTCCCTCCAAATATGCACCTTTTAGATACAGAAAATTATGTCTATATAATAGAAAAACACTTTTTAATCTCTAGTTTTTAATCTCCACTTTTTAATCTGATTAAACAAATCTAAAGGCTGACTCTTCCTACTGCGTTTAATGCTAGTGCTCCTCCTAACTACTTATTTCACAGCAGGACTTG
>NW_009600897.1:48622-88972 GCF_000690535.1 Cariama cristata
TTGTCTTTGAGAGCACAATTCACATGATTACTCCAGACTGATCTACACAGCGACTTTGGACCAGAAGACTACGCTATATATGGTATTTCCTAAAGGACATTGCTTAGAGTACTAAAAATATCAAGCAAACAGAAAAATTTATTCCAAATATTATAGCTTTATTAACAACATAAACCAATGTATTAGAAAGTGCCTGACATTTCCAGCAAGGTACCTCCACTGGAAGCCCACCTTTCAGATTTAATTTACCAACAGTTGGCTCTGTCCCATATTAGAGGCTGTAAGATTTTATTTTCCTAAGTTTAGGGCTTTTACTATCAAACATTCTTCAGAAAAAGAAAGAAATTATTACCAGGCATATTAACAACAGAAAAAAGTTAGTTTGGGGGTCCTTTCCTGCCAAGGTTGGGGTACCACTTACCTGTGTTGGATATTGTCATGACATCTTCAAATGGTTTTAAGCCCGTTAAATACCTTGCAGAACAGGACTGTATTTTCTAATGTGTTCTGGCAGGGTCTTTTTTTTATAGTGAACCTCTGCAAGCAGATAACAAGCCATGAGGCTGTTATGGACCCTTGGTTCCAGCCATAAACACAATTTACATTCAGACCATTTTCTGCCAGTAGAGCCAACTGAGACTATTAATCAAATGAGAAAGAAAACAAGCATTTGTAGAGCTTTAAACAGATACTGTTCATCTGTTATTTAAAGCATGACGGTATCAGAGTACTGCTCAATGTTTGAAGACCAGTTGTACAATATTTAGAATGAACTTTTCTTTCAAAGGAACAACAAAATGAAGTACAGAAGTTAAGTAATTGATGACCAGCCTGGGAGAGCATTGAAGGAAAATACAACAGAGCAAAAAGCACTGCCTTTTTCAGCCCTCCCAAGCGCTATGAAAACTTGGGTGCCTGCATAGGTGTTTGCTGAAAAACAACAATAGATGACATCAACCAAATTATGTATTCAGCAGATAACTTGGTTGGCATTTGGGGGGGCTTTGTGTAGGCTTTTGCAGCTCAGAAGGCAGATGGTGATTACACTGACTTCTGTAAAACTGTACTGAACGTTACATTAACTGGTAATTAGAAAATTCAATTTGATTTCACTTCTATTTTCATGCAGACTACTTTTTGGCATTCAAAAATATATACCTTGAAAAGTTCATAAAGCAGCATCTCTAGGCTATAGACACGTTAAACTTGCTCTGTTCACACTATTAGGATAAAAAGATGAGAAAAAAAATGAACGATTTTATGTATTCTCTCTCTGAAAATTTATCGTTACTTGTGTTATTTCACAAACTGATCTCTGACTCAGATTCACCAAAAATAAACCACAGAAAGCTAGCCTATACCCTAAATCTTTGCATTTTTCAGTCAGACATTATTTTTCAATTTTTCCTTTGTGAAGAAATTATTCATCAGACCTGTTCTTATTTAACCTAAGTAAATACAGCAAAGCATTCGATAAAAATACAATAGATCATAAAGGAGATTGCCAGAGTGTTCTTTATTTACCAACTACCAGCTTCCTAACAAAGCATACCTTCCCTTCAAATGCCAAATTTAATTCCAGCTTCCTCCAAGTTGTCTATAAAACAATGCGCTGCATGATCTTTGAATACTAAATCCTCTTTACCATGGTGTCCTCAGCTGAAGCCCAAGTCCTGCATCACACAGCACACATGCAGGCTGCTCCGTCCCAGGGCAGCTTTGCTGATTACAGCAAACTGCTTCCAAGCAAAGCATTTCAGGATCAAGAACTAGCGATGAGAAAATCCCAGGGGTAGGAAATACGATTGTAACATTTTACTATTAAGTAACAAAAAACTAACAATTTATCATGCTAGGAAACACATTTCACATTTACTATCATTATTCATCCAACTACAATCACGAGAAGGGCAGAGACAACAAAATAATCATTGCACTACTCAAATTGTTAATGGATTATTGTTGCTGGTCTCCTATACACAAATAGATCAGTGAAAAGCAAACTCATTGTGAAAGCTGGCAGTTATCCATTCACCTATAACCTTCACCAAATTGCTGACACACCAAATTGCATTACAGCGCATCTGGATGGGGAAGTCCGGACCTCCCGTCATGTTGCTGCTCTCCTCACAAAAATCAGATGTAAAATAGTTTCCACAGTTAAAGTGTCATACTGTTATGACAAAGTGACATAGGGTGACAAAAGATATCCAGTGGCTCTATAGCTCTTTAAAATACGAAAAAAAGAGTCTTGATTGTTTGATTGCTCTCAGATGAATGGTCTAAAAGGTACAATAATACAATGAGCCTACAACCAAAAGCTTCTAAAGGGAAAAGCCAAAGAAAACAACAGTTGGTGAACACAAACATGTTTTAAGGAAAAAATCCAAGAAATTGAGAATATTTAATTCTCAGCCTCTGCATGCAAGCTGTACGTTTCCCTCCCTGTGCCTGTTTGTCAGTTAATGTATCCTTTCCCACTCTCATGTTGATGCATGATCAAATACAAATAGATGTGTCTTTGATGCAATTTCAATTTCTAAGAATACTGATTAAGCAGAATATTGACTTTTGTCTATGTCTGGTTCCAGGTTTTATTTCTAACTGCAGGTGATAATGAGTTTTCTCCTTGTTTTGTTTATTATTCCTACATAAAGAAGAAAACAAAAAATGTTCCTATAGTCTTCAAAGAGGATCCCGTTCTACAAACCTAACTTAAGCAAGACCCATTAAACTGCTATAAAATTTAAAGGGAGGCGATGCCTCAGACATGACCCTTTCTCTTTCTAACACAGTTCAGTGCTCATTGCTTTGATACCTGGCATTTAATTTCTCTCATTAAAATACATGGGAGGAATTATGCACCTATGGATGAGCAGCTTTTCTGTCCCTCCCAAGATTTCTTTTTTTAAAGGGGAAGAATTAAACATTAAAAATCCCCAGCAGAGTAAATTACAATGTGTTATCTAACAGTCTTATCTGCTTTATAGGAATCCGGTGAGGATTTTGGCCATATACAAATCCAACGTAACTACCACATTGAATCTTCCTCAACAGTTTCCCTGACTTCTAGTCAAATTAAACTTTCATAATAATCATTAACATGTTGGAAAACTATGTATAAAATATAGCTCAGTTTTCCTGTATATAGCAATTATTACCGTCAAGGAAATAATTGGTAGCTCTCATCATCATCATAGAAGGTGCCAACAAATGACTGGGAACACAAGTTTCTTCTTTACCTAAGGCATTAAGGGCCACAGGAACCTAAAAAGATACCTGCTGTTGCAGTAAGCGTTTGATTTTACATCAAAAAAGTGTAGAACAAATTAAAAGAACAGATCTAAATATTTTTGAATGAGCCATGCTCCTAGTGCAGACTGCATATAAAAAAAAAAAAAAAAGAGCTTGAATTCTAGTTATATGCTGCCTTCTTGGTATTTGTATCATCATAAGTTAATATACTACTGTGTAAGATCCTAACATCCAGACATTTCCTATTTTTTATTCTTACATAATAGACTGGCTGACCAATGTGCTGTCAACGTGTTAGTTTTTTCCAAGACAAACTCAACACCTACACAACAAGGTGAAATAGCCGTCTTCCTATTTTAAATAGGATGGGAATTCTGACAATTCTACTTTCAAAGTGCAGAAACATTCCAGCACTGAGCTGCACTCTGTCAAAAGCTAAAGCATGACAGATGCCTTCACAGTAATTGCCAATCAGCCTCCACATAGCACCTGAAAACACAATACATCACTTGGATCTCCTCGGCTCTCAAAGCATTCACAATCTAGGAATCTGCATGAAGAATATCATATATGCAACATTTCCAAAAACTGTCTCTGTGGAACTTAAATGTGATAATGTATATTTTGTTCATAATTTATAAAGCATTTCCAACCCTTTATTATGCACATGAAAGGACATGTTTTAGCTTGCAAAAAATAAACATGAAAGATGCTTTATATTTTAGAGACACGTAGGTTTTCATCGGATACGTAGGTGAAATAATAATTTAGAAAAGCCTGAATTGCTTTGAGGAGAAGACATTATTACAGAACATGCTTAATTAAGTCCCAGTGCTAATTTTGTAAAACGAATACCTTGTTGAATTAGACTAGAGGGAAATAAAGCACGCATACCTGCTCCACGTGGCTAAAACAAAAAGGAATCGCTGAGGAAGGGCTGACTTACATTTTGCAGGTAGATCATATCCACAGGTAATTTTTGCTTGTCCAGTCTCACAGCCGCTCAGGTTGCGACACTCGGCAACTAAGCAGGGCCCAGCAGCTCTGTGTATGCAGCCATCCACTACAAAAGCAAACCCAGAGACTTGGATTTATTAAAAGCCAACCTTACAAACAGACAGTCACAAACATTTACATCCACAGTGCAGACCTACTGATCTGTAAGTAGATACCCAAACATATACAAACGTTTTTTCTGCCAGAATTAGTCAATGTGTTTATCAAAAAACCCAGTATTTAGGCAACTTCTGGTAATTGAAAAGAAAACACCTAGAAAAGGTAAAGCAGAATTAAAATTTCAATATTAGAAAAGGGTCTTGTTCAAGGCTCTAAGAAATTCTCACTACAAATTATGAAAACAAATTTGATCCCAAGCTAAACGCCAAATCTCTTTTTCTACATACCTCCGATACTTCTACAATTATGCAGACCACTTAATGTCACCATCCTATTAATGCTTTATATAAAAATTCCAAGAAATAATGCTTACGGATTTGAAATATAAGAAAATCTTGGTTTGACCTTTTTTCTTTTTTACATTTTTTAATTTTGCATTATTCATGCAATACTTTGGAGTTAATTAAATAATAATTACTAAAGGTTGCAATTGCAGCTAAGTATGCAAGAAAATTAGTACAGTGCATAGATCTTATTATCCTCAGGAGCCAGCAAAAGAATAATAGCACCAGCAAAGAATAAAAAAAGGCTGCTGGCACAGCATTTCTGTCCTCTCAACATGCAATCAAAGAAATCACTTATTGTAATTATGGCAAAAAGTTTAAGAAAAAAGGAACAAAAAAAATAAGGGAAATAGTGTGTGCCTGAACATATTACCTATAGCAAGGCCCTAAGTCAGCAGCAATGATGAAGTTCAACTACGAGAAACAATCATCACATAAGCTACAATATCAACTCAAAAAAGGTAAAATAAGCTCAAGCATAAAGGCTAAACAAATACTTAGAGAGACAAGAAAGGAAGATTCTGTATGCATATCATTCAATATTTATTTCAGATTTTATTTCAGATTTAACTGGTTCAAAGTTACAGCAGTACCCAACAGCATATTTGAAGCAATTAAACCAGCAAGGGTTTGAAAAGCCAAGTGTAGATGGGTTTTCAGGAGATGCACATCATCTGTTCATAGCATAAACTGCGTAGGTTCCTACAGGCTAGCCTAGCAAGATTGGGGCAACACAAGGCTCGGGCAGCCGGCATAGCTACCGATCTCTCTCTGACCACCGGGACACAGAGAGACTAGGTAACTCCCTCACCCCAAGGTGGTGTTTGGAACTGGAATGGAAACAAGGACTGGCCTTTCCGTTTGAAGGGCATAGCTGCTTTTGCAAGGTGTGGAGTACTTCCCTGAAGCCATGTATCCCCAAGTGGAGGGGCAGATAACAGCTTTATCTGAATGAAGCCCCGTTCTGCTAAGGGTTGCAAACTTGACTGCCTTTTCTGAGGTGTTCTATGCCAGAGTTAATGTTCAGATGAGACAGGAAAATTGGGTAAGCGGTTTCTTGTAATACTCCATGCTCATCCCGGACACAGTGCCACTGATTTTCAAAACATTTTGAAATACTTTGTATTAGACAGAAAGATAATTACAGAATCACGTGATGTTGTACTTTCAATGACATTTTCTAAAATTTTCCTATTGAAAAGAATGTGGATGCCAAGCCACCAGCCGTAAGCGTGTTGTGCACTCTCTCTGCTAAGACATCAAGTCTTCTTACTCTACCTTAGCTGAACTTTTGTTTTTAACTTACCCAAAATCTCTGCTCAACAGACTCCAAGATGCTAATGCAAGAATAATATTTTGTAACCTCGAGGGGAAAAAAGAATGATTGAAATCTATCCTGTGCTCATAATATCCGATTTAATTATTTTAACTTAATTACTAAATGCTTTTCCAAACCAAGCAGGATAAGTAAACCAGTATGCATTGAAACCTTGAGTATATCTTTAAAAGCACCCCAAACCACAATCTTTACCAACATTAACATTTCCTGAGACATTAACATAAAACCAGCACTGATGGTTAGGACTACCACTTTCCGCGTGATTCTTCGCAGAGGAAGAAGTCTTTCACCTCATGGATACTGGACAAAGGCTCCAATCCATGGAATTATTCCCTTGGCAGTGGATTAATCATTTCCACCCCTGAGATCCTTCTTGTCCCTAACAAGTAGGCACCCTCCCTTGAGCAGTGTCTGTACAATGATTTGTTCAGCCGCCCTCTCAACCAACGGATCTGGAGAAATCAACCTCTTTTTCCCCGTTTCATTCGCACCGTTCACTTTAACCCAAGTCCAGCTCAGAGCACATCCAAACAACAGAACCTGCAAAAAGAAACCACTGCCTCTGGCAGGGAAGTGGAAGCATGGATTTGCCACTTCTAAATCTGCAATATACCCAATATGTTAATGTACCACGTGCCAGATCAGCTGTGACGGCCAACACAGAGGCAGTCCCAGCTCCCCATCTAGAAACCACCTCATGATGGAAGAAGCATGTTTTTAATGCACATAGAGCTACGACACAGATGATCTATCACTAGTTTCCTGGAGCTGGTTCCACACAGGTCCATGTCCAATCTTTATAATCAAACTAGCCTCCAGAAAGGTGAAAACAGAATTGAAAAAAATTTAATTCTTAATGGAAGAAAATCAACTCTAACATAATCAATGTTGACATATGACAAGGAAAATGGAAGACATCTGCCAAAACCAAACACGTAGACGAGCATGCTTCCACTATAAAAGGTGGCATAACAGAAAATGATTGAATACTCCAGACAGGCATAGATGGAAATGTAGGCGTTAGTATTTGATACACTTCAGTGACTGATGACACAGAAGAATGAAGAGGGGGGGACGGGACAACCACTAACAAAATAAGCCAAAAACAGACAAACAAAAAAACCCCAAACACCAAACCACCCACAATTTTCTGAATAACCTCTTTTTCCTACCATACTTTATTAAATACTTGAGCAGAGATGACCTCTGATCTATGTACACATTTTCCATTAATATAACTCAATAAATCACGCTAGAAATATTGTTTCCAATAATATATATAACCTGTAACACAAGTTTGATAATTCTTAAAGCAAAAAACCAAGCAGTGAAATATCTTGCCAAATATGAACACTCTGCATAATATGAAGAAAAAAAATGGCAAAGGTAGAGTAGATTAGGAAATCTAAATGCGATACTTCAGCCTCTGCTAAAACATGTCTCAGCTGTATTAATTCAAGAAAACATGGAACGGGCGTGCACAAAACACTTACATGAGATATTTTGTTTTCCGGAAGTATGCAGCGACTAGTAACATAAGTATACAGAGAAGTAAGCATTGTTAACATGGAAACTTTACGGAAATTACAGATAACAGCAACTACCTCAGGAGGGAAAATGATGGCCAAAGATATATTGTTATTGTGTAGCAGGGAGGAAGAGATTTACACGATAATAATGGCATGCTGCCAAATTACTTTTATAGGAAAGTGAAGAATGTTTGATATATTGGTTTCAGATACTCCATCTGTATCATCACTTTGATATATAGACACTCATCTGCATTTTTCAAAACAGATCTGGAAAACATTAAACCACATCCCACTGTTCCTTCTCTGGAATTTCTTTGTGCGACTGGCTGAAAAACCCAGGCACTTATGATCAAATCTGACTTGCGTCATGTAACATTGATAAGGAATTATGCATTATCACCGTTTTCTACAAACAATGAAAAATTTCATTTTACTCGGAAGCTATCACTCTGCTTCACAGTATGCCTTTTCTTCTACAGGCTGCCTTCCTGCCCAGGTTCATGGAAATCACATATATACTTTGGGTCATTTATATGCACAAGTGACGTGCCATTTCACAGCTAAGGGAAAGATGTGGGAAAATCCCACAGAGAAAACTATCCATCATAACTAACAAGAAATTCCATCTCCGGTCTGCATGCTGATTACTTGGCATTTCTAAGTACTGGTAACACTTGAAGGCACTAAAGACAGGGCTGCCAACCATCCTTATTGATACTATGCTTCTTGATACAAGTTTCATGCTTATAAACCAAGTTATTTCTAAGTATTTTTGATAGCATTAATACTAAATGAGTCCTGCCCTGGGCCACTGGTGAGGCAGCAAATATCTACAGGATGGTCCCTCCTCTCTTCTGCATTCCCCTCCCAACAAGCAGGCTGCCAGGCTGCCTAATGCTCCCCACAATCTACCTTGAGGTAAAATAAATGCTTGGAAAAAGCACACAACACTTTTGCTTTCAGTTGACTGAAAAGACCTAAGCAGGTCGATTTGCCTTTTGAAACGTGATCCCGTTATTCACCACACCATCGCACGCGGAGAGCCCATATAAATGGCATTTCTCTATTTGTTGTTTCACCATGGCTTGGCTGCACAAGCACATGGAAGGTGTTTCTTAGTTTTGAAGACCTACATATATTCACTAGATTTTGAGGGCTGAAGAACGGCTCAAGGAGCTTCAGATTCAGCTCTGTAGTTCAAATAGTTCATGCTTGCGTAAAGCTATTAAAAGTACTACTCCAACGTTTTTTCATTAAAAATAATATTAGCAATCTCACTGCATGCATCCCTAACTTTTAGGAGCCACTGGGGACAGCATTTTGTTCTCCCAACAATTCAGCAGAAGCTGTTAATGAAGAAAAACTCTTTTCAAAGCTACCGCAGTCAATGGTATTGGTTGCACAAAGAAGTCACCTGAAGATAATTGCTTAAGATACATGGACAAAATCAAGCATCAAAATAAAACTCCTAGGCAAAATGACAGTGTACTAAACCCAGCGTCAAACAAAAACACAGAAACCTTTGACATCTTTCTCACTGCACACTAAAGGATGTTAAAGCTTAAATCCTTTCGTATTTAATTTATTGTAAAGCAACTGTATTTGTTCTCCAGAATTAAAGGGTTAAAGTTATAGTAAAAACTAGCTAATTTACTGATGTACAATATAGAATAAATCTATTTCTTGTAGAAAATCTCTTAACATTGCAAATGAAGCAAAAGCGCAGGAAACACAGAATTAAGGGTATCATGGGACGCTGCTTAAAAAAAAAAAAAAATAACCTCAGCAAAACTAGCCTTGCAGTGCAGATGGTAATAAAAAATGGTAAGGTAATCAAACACCACAGCAAAAATATACAAATTCCCTTAGGAATAATAAGGCCCAAACTTCTTTTGTGACCTTGTGTGTGAGTCTGGATAAATTGAAGTTATGATGTAAACAACATATGCAGATCTATCACGTTATATTTCAAGAATCTATATATTCTTTTTTCCATAGTAATTCCTGCTCTCTGGTGCTTTTCCAGATTTTCATTTCTCGTTTTCATTAGGAAATTCAGGAGATTTACTTATTGAAGAAAGTTAACCGTGCATGATTTATGTATGAAGCGGTACTGTTCTTCCACATGGCAAATGCCAGGAGTGAATAAAACCAGAAAAATGTCAGTATATCAGATATATTGCTAGGGCCCTACAAGAGGAAGCTGTTTAGCGCAAACTGTAGCACACCTCTGGCATACACGTCCTCTGTCCTTGTGGACTTTTCAAAAATGCCCATTGCAAGGACATGTGTGGAAATCAGAAAAAAAGGGGGAAAAAAACCCAAAACGAATCCCCCCCAAAAAAAAACTCCCATCAAAACTCACAAAACCCATCAAAAAACCAACTCACAATCAAAAGCAACCCCATTCTGCAAAACTGGTAAAGTACCTCCAGGAAGTTCATTGGAATCAA
Source organism: Cariama cristata (assembly GCF_000690535.1). Classification (NCBI taxonomy): domain Eukaryota; kingdom Metazoa; phylum Chordata; class Aves; order Cariamiformes; family Cariamidae; genus Cariama; species Cariama cristata. The sequence goes on from NW_009600897.1 coordinate 58,662, forward strand.
GGGCTGCCAAAGTTGTAACTGTACCTCTGAGACCGATGTCAAGGGGAAATAAATCCTGCCCAGCAAGAGACAACAGCTGCTGGTCTAATGAACAAAGGTGGGGATCTTAAAAAGATTACAACACAGATGCCAGTCGGCTGCTGCTGCTAGAAATGGCAGTTTATATTAGAGAGATGGCCTCTGCCATTCGGAAGTTTAATGAACTGAAGATTTTTAATCAATGCACTGGTTTATAGGCCTCCAACATAATTAATTTTAAATACTTAGCATTTACACAGTACTTTCTGGCCAAGATGTCAAAGAGTTTTAAAGGCATGATCTGCTTTGGCCTTAAAATCGTCCATTTTAAAAACAAAAAGCACAGATGGACCATTTGAGAGGGCTATTTCACTGAGTTAGGTTCATGTTTCATCACAGACAATCTAATTCTATAGTTCCTTAAATATTCTTATTTTCTCACAAACTGCTTTCTACAAACCATTAGTGCCTACACCTGAGTTAAATCAAGACAAAACTGAGACTTGAAAATCTTGATGCTTAAGCTAGCGATTACCTAATGGGTCAATTCACAGTCCCTGATTAGTGCCTATCTTTATTTAAGAATCAACATTCTGAGGCTGCACAAGGGGCCTTATTGCCGCCAGAATTAAAATTCTGGGTCCTCCCAGCTCCAACCACTAACCCATGCTGCAGAGTGAGTTTAATGAAAAGTAATAATAAGGTGTAATGAAACCATTATTTCAGTACAAACTGCAAGGAACAAAACTACTCATAACCATGGCACATGTAATCCTTACTGTAAAGTCATACATGGGAAACTTGTATTTCAGAATATTGTTTAGCTGAAATCCTCCAAATTTAGCATTAAAACCCACCAGTTATTGCCTGCTATGGGGAAAAGTGCTGGGAATTAAATTTTAAAACCTACTGTTGTTCTAAGAGAAGGCTGTCCTTAATCTGGATGCAGTTCACATTCAAGCATAGCAAAAGCAGCTGAAAGATCCAACATAATCAATGTCCATGCTATAAACTGGCAAAAAGACGTATGGAAATAAAGAAGTCAACAATGATTCAAAATGAAGCCCACTTACCCATGGACCTGTTAAATTTTAAGTGTTCTACATTTATTGCACACAACCAATCATTCTTACTTTGACAAAAACACAAAACAATAGTAAACTCACACATTTTGGCAAATTCTTTATTTTAGTCAAATATCTTGGCATATCAGAAACTCATATTAAAAAGACATGAAAAGCCAAGTAAAAGTTGTTCTGTCACATTAGCAATGATGATTGGTAAATTCCTTCCATAAACGACTAAGCAATAAAGAAAGTGTTAATCTTATCTCACACTTAGGACGTCATTTTTCTTAGCCCGTGAGTGCTCCACTCCAATTTTGTAGACAGAGTTATAATATCAATAGGATTCACACTTTTGTCAGCCCACTCAAGCAGCATAAGGGCTCAGAGAAACATGGGTCTGATAAACCTGTCTGAATGTCACACTTTTGGCAGGAAAAAAAGAACTAGGAAAGGCTCCAAGTGTGTTTTTCCAGTTTTTCCCAGTCCAAAATGCTGACATTAAGGCATGTGTGAAGGAGCCGTTCACTTCCTTTTAATTGTGTTAGTGTTGAGACACCTGACATACCACACTCTTCTACAGATGGAAATGAGACAGCTAAGCCTTAAATACCTCACTGCAGCAAGCAGAAAAATCGCGTGTTGCTGTTTATTGAGAAGTGAAGCGATAAGCTGAAGTCTGGTGAAATTGCAGGCTATTCGATGCTATTAAACCAAACTCAGCTCATCTTCATCTCAACTTGCTCCCCCAGCTTCCCAAACTGACTATGAAGAAGCTGCCAGTTTTTTCAATGTGGATTCACCCTGAAGAAATGGGTTTGGTGACTCCAAAATCCTTTCCTCAGCCTCCTGGGCAGTCACCGTACTTCATTTCCAGCTGGATACTGCACAGACTGGAAGGACAAAAAGGTTTATCTACATTTCGTTGCTAGGATGCCTACTTTGTCCTGGATTTCCGTTCATGTTAGTGTGCTATTATTACAGGACTCTCATTCTTCATCAAGAAAACACTTCTGAAGTCCAACTTCATGCATCATAGCCTCGTCTTATGCCCACTAAAAAAATAAAAAGTGTGTGGAACAGATTAAGAATAAGACTGTGTGAAAAAATTTATAGCTGTGTCCCTCTGAAAAGGCAGGAAATTGGGAGGGTTAGTTACACTCTTTGCACTACCCAGTTTATGGATACAAATAAAATTATATTAGTTAAGCTTTAACCTGCCATTTAGGGTTTTGCACGACCTTGAACTTAAGTGATGCAAACGTTTAGGGAGATGACATCAGAACCTTTTTTTCCCCCACTTTCACAGCCCTTTGCAAATTAGGCTCTGCCTAACACTTATTTCTAATTCCACACAGAAGAGTTGATGCCCACCTTCACTTGGACCAAGACGCCAGTCTCCTTTAGCCCTTCACTTGTTTCTTTTTTTAAACAACTGCCTTTGTGCTTCCTCCCTCTAGCACAGGAGAAACACACAGTAAATATCCGTATTATTGTTTTTTAAATCTTGCCGAAACTCTCTCGTGCCACGATGGCTATTAAGCTATTGATTACATTAGGCTACTACCATCATAGCAACCTCTGTCTAGTGCATAGAACTACAGAGTCTATTTTTCCTCCTCTACTGTTTGGAAACATTAAGTTAAATTCTGACAAACAGTAAAGAAACAAGTATCTAAAAAGACAAAAAAACATGCCTTAAAGGGCAATGAAACTCAGATTTTATTAAAAAAAAACGATTTACTAATATTTTGATGCTGCATGAAACTGAAATAAGGAACACAGAAATGGACAAACTGGTAAGACTCCCTGTACATCTGTCTCAACAACCTATTTCACATGATGGCCAAAGGAAATGCTTAAAAGAAGAGGGCAAGATCAGAGAAAGAAACTATTTCCACAGAAAGTAAGTGCTTCCACAGAATTTTCTTCCAACCCTTCAGTCCTGGCAACTCACAAACCTGAGCAAGATGTCTTTTCTGTATCACTCTGCACATGAGCGTTTTGTGAGCATCTCAGACTCATATGAGCATTTGCATTTTTATCTTTCAGTTCTATGTAGTCCTCTGTGTAATGTGGACAGCAGCATTAGGAAAGAAATAAATATTGCAGATTATTCTGAGTAAAAGCATGCTGCTAACCTAGAAAAAGAGAATGAAAATAGAAAAACTACTGCAAAGTCTTTAAGGAAGGGGGTTTTTTTGGTTTTTTGCCCATTTACAACACACACAGACAAGCACTTCGACTCCGTTGTTCGATAAATGTTTTTCTTTGGGTTTTTTGTAATACATCTTTTCCTTCTCTGTAGGTTTCAGCATTTTAGGGCTCCGCATGAAGACACAGGAGACTGCAATGGTGCGCTCCATTACTTGCAAGCATTTCAAAAATACTAAATGCATCGGCCAGTCACAGCAGATGAATTGTATTAAGCCAGAATAGGTATTTGCATATTTGGAGTACAGTTATTAAGCAGTCATCATACAGTGATTATACAAATTTATTCACTATGATCAGCTAGCAGTTGTCAGGCACAGGTCAAGGATTTAGACAGAGCAGGCTACCAAGTAATAATTGTAAAATGACTGTGTAAAAGGGAGCCTTATAACTGTGGTGCATCCTCACAGCCCCACAGGCTGTTGGCATGTCATTCCTAAGAGTTTTAAAGGTACAGTAAAAATTAAAAAAAAAAGAAGTCTAAAGTTAACCCACTTTTTCCCCACTGAAATGCAAGGGGATGTGATCTAAGACCTTCTCTTCACAGAGAAGATGGAAGGAAAGGCATTCTCACACAGGTCTTTGCGGATTTGAAGCCTGAAGGCTTCTGTAGCAAAATATGACTTCTAACTAAATATAACTAAACCAGGGAGAATGTGATGTTTCTCCCTAGCTACAGGGTGCACCAAGCAGCTGAACACTATACATCACTGCTAGAATAAAAGAATACATTAAGGCTTCTGAGAAAACCTGGGATAAGATACTGAGCCTGAGCCAGATGAAGGAGGTATGTGATGCAAAGTGAATAGTTCCACTTCCCTGAAAAATCTTGCAGAAGGAAGATGGGTAGGTCTGCCAAGAAAAAGCTTCCATGACTTATAACATCAAATATTATGTTCTAAACACATTTTATAAGCAATTTGTTTGTTTTCAAGAGTCATCTCTTCCCTTCCCCTCTAACCCATACGGGTTCAGCTTGACTATGTGACAGCACCGAATCGTCATGAAGGTTGAAGTGATGCATTATCTACAAGAGAGAGATGATGAACAAAGTAACAGAGGAAAGGTTAGTTACAGAAGCAAAGTATGTCCAGTTCTGGGCATACTTCAAAAAGGACTTTAAAAACCACAGGGATTGTAGGAACTCTGACTTAGGGCAGCAGCTGGAATGTACAAAGGAGTAAGACTAAACATCAACAAGGAGACATTCTCTTGCTTGCAGTAAGGCTTAACAGGCTATAGGAATACTACGAATTATTTACTGAGCAGCAGCTGGTTTTCTTATTTCCTGGACCATTTTCACTTGTGCTAATTTACTTTTATCATGAACCACTGAAGGAGAAAACTTGGTTGAGATACTTCTCAGTCTGCAATCACAGAAACATCCTCTCAATTTGGAGTGCTGTTAGAAGCCAGATTAATTAACAGTATTAATTATACAAAAACTCCCTTGCAATAGGTAAATCCAATTGAACACACTACAATGTATTCAAATAGAATAAATACAGGGAGGAAAAAGGTAAACACTAGATTAACCAGAAAACGATGTATGAGCAAGGTTCTTTCAGACAGTGTTTTAATACAAGCCTGAGAACTAGTTACCCATAAAAAGTCTCAAATAGTCTTTCCTTTTGTCGAGAGGCTATGACAAATCATATGTGCAACACCTCTAAGACAAAGATAACTTAAAAGATCCTGCCAAAAGATGACTTAAAAAGATCTAGGACACAATCAACATTCAGCAATGTTGTAGTATCAAATGTTTTCCAGCAGCATGCAAAAATATCACATACACTAAGTACAATTTCCCCTATAAAACCAGTATCATATCCTGATATAAACTCATACTGCAAATCAAACACAGAAGAAAAACTATTTACTCTCACTCATGTGTCACATTGCATTGCAGAATCTGACAAATCTATAAAAATATTAGAGGCATCAGCACAACCTTCACACATAATTAACTGTATATGGAGTAAAGGGGGCAAGCTGCCATCATCAGACCCTACCTTCCATTTCCACTCCTGGACAGATTGTCTCTGACAATGAAGTTCTGTTTCCAAGGTAAACGGAAAAGTGTTACACCAACCTAAGATTGTCAGATACATTCATAATGATCAAGTGGAATTTAAGTGACTGCATAACCATGAATAAAAAGCAAAGGAATAAAAACTCTTCAGTGTTTGTTTATGTATTTCTTTAAGGTCAGAAATAAAGCCAAGATAACAGAAAGAGCATAAGATTTAAAAAATGCTTTCCACATTGCCCACTGAGTTTTTTTTGCAGCATAATCACTGTGGACAAAAATAATTTAAAAAAGGAGAAGGACACAAAACCTGATAATAGCAAGTGACCTTCAGAGTTAATGGAAGACTCTGAATCCAAAAGTTGCTCAGGGAACTCCTCCAAGCTGTTCACTATCCAGCCCTCCACAGGGCCGTACCCCAACAGCTTGTTTAATCAAGTCCCACACAAGCTTTTTTAACCTACAGGAAAGGTAAGCCTGTAATTAATGAACTTATTACTTATCTGAGCTGGCTGCAACGCTCCTTATGCTCCATGAGTTGTGGGAAGGGAAATTAAAGTACTAAGCACAGCTTAAAATTACAATCTAATAGTTTTCAAGCAAGAAACAAGGCATCCCACTCAGATGGCTATATTTACCAGTTCGGTAATTCTGGTAATTCCCTCCCAAATAACCTTATGTTTGTCCTAAAACATTATTAAAAGAGAGATAAGGAACAGAAGAACTAAAGAGCTCGTTAATCTGTGCAGCATCATTATCTATTATTTAGTTTAATATCTTCTTGTAGTAAATACAAAATCATTATGTGCCATTTTCTTCAAGAGAACATTGTAGTAAATTTGGTGTTGCAACAGAACCATTAAAGTATAATAGTGTACACAGAAAAATTCTACTGATTAGCAAGCAAAAATATGTAATTACAGCCACAGTGTGGGACTCAGTTGGCTGGTGTTTTATTGCATACTGCTTTGTAAGACTACTTTGCTGCCAAAACTAATGAGGAAAATACCGAGTTGTTACTTCCAGTAGTACTAGAGGTTTTTGTCTTGATTTTATTGACATTTATAAAGTGATCATCACATGTAACAAACAAGCCACGGTGCCAACACTGTGAGCTGTAGTCTACAATAATTAAGGAGTAAACAGCATCAACTCCATAGCAATATTCCATGGATACATAATGTATTAACTGACTTTTTAAGAGGTAATTCTGAACAACTATTTAGCCAAAGCATCTGAAGTTCTCCGCAGTTTGAGCAATATTAATGAAATAACACAAGAGCACCGAGACATGACTTTAAAAGGAAAAAGCATCTCAACATTAGCCCATAAAAGCTGTAGTAAACATATGCAAATGTGCATATGTCCAATTTATAATAATACAGTTTTTAAAGAAAACACATATGATCATAAGCAGAAAGACTGAGCAATATATATCTTATGATATTTGGTATTATACTTAAGCCTCCAGATTTTCATTTCCAGCTGTCATTAAAAGGGAGGGCATGGGGGAGGTGAAGTATATATTCCTAGCATTGTACAAAAAAAGATGGAAAGTTCCAATTCAAAAAGCTTGCAGAGAAATACAAATAACAAAGAGTTAATCCGTTTCTGAAAACTTATGTCAGAACCTTTAAGCTAGACTCATTAAATTTACTGGGTTTTTTTAACCATACATGGTTCATATCTAAAATGCAGCCTACCATTAGAAAGAAGTAATCATTCTAATATACCAAAGAATAAAGTGAGAGGACACGTAACGCTGGCTGAAGATACTGAAGCTCCAAAGACCGTATCAGTGATGGGACCCTGGGCATAAATCCACTTCCAGATAGCCCTCCTTTCTAGAAACATTTAGAGAAAAGAATCTTCACCCATATTAAATAAATAAATAAATAAATAAAATCTTAGTATTACTCCATCCACTTTCAGAAGGTACACTTTTAAAAATAGTTTTGCCTACTTACTTTCATAGCACTCAAAGGCTTGCCAATAGGAAGTCATACGCAGGATTATGAAAAGAGACCACAGTGAATTTGGCAAGAAAGTTTGGAGAGGTATTGTGAACTGCCATCTATACAAAGGGCCCCATCTACATTTTTCTACTAAAATTCAGCACTTTGGATATCTTCATTAGCAAATACAGAGGACCAATAAGAGCACCTGGCGTTGAGAACCTGTTGTATAAGTACTACATACATTGCAGAGTGGTTTTTTTGGTGGTGGGGAAGGGGGGTTTTGTTTGTTTTCTTTTTTATTTCTTTTTATTTTGGGCTAGTTCTTGTCTGGTCCTAGGACTGAATGCCAGTTTTCCAGGGGAATGCATTAGGGACACATCCTCCAGTCTACTTTTGCCAAAAAGAAACCTAGCTCATGTGCTCCGAGATACTTGATGATACTTTGCTAAATACCAAAGCAGTGAGGAGGGTCAGGGGATTTCCTTCAAAAGCACATTCTAGGCCCCAACTATAAACAACAAGGTAAACGTATCCTTTAAGTATTGTTTTTAGTTGAAATTTATTTGAATTTTTCAAGATTTTTAGCAATGCATGAGTTAGTGTACCTGCAAAAAAGGGGAAAAGCCCACACTCTTACACCCAAGTAAAACAAATTTCTGCATTATTAGAGGGCAGCAGTTTTGTTACTGAGCCCTAACAACCTGTATGAATCAAAGTTCAAAAGATCAAAGTAACAATTCCCATCCAACTCACACTCTGCACCAGCCACACGCAGAAGTCAGCATGATAGGGTATTCATCCCTTAAGGTTTTAGTTGTAAACAGACACTAACAAACAACTAAGCAATGGCAGAACAAAAACATTCAGCAGTCACCCTAGGGTACAAGCGTAAACAAGCCTTGTCTTAGAATGACTAATACCTTCTGCTTGCAGTGGTGATGTTCAGGATGAAGCATCGGGAAGCAACAAGACTGAGGGAATGATAGAGAACCTCTTTCAGAGCATCGAGAGGACTTACACAAATAATCTAATGCCACAGTTCTAGTTACTTCTGATGGGAAGATGATAGAGAAAAGTAATGCTCACCGTCTTCATAATATTATACCTAAAATTTTACATAGCTAAGTACTTGTGAAATACACATCTCAGTTCAAACTAAGCAAAACGCATGAATACGTTGGTGAAATATTTTATAAGACAGTCTCCAGAAGACCTATGGTTAACTTAACAACCCATATCCCACACCATAAATACTTCACGTTTCAGTATTACCAGCATCACACTGTAAAGACAAGCTCGTCACGGTCCTATGGAAAGATGATGTCTTTCACTCCAATAAATGGACATCTTTGATTTACTAGCTTTAGTAGTATTAATGTATTTTATTTTCAACATATATCCTTTCATAGAATCAGAGAATAACTTTGGCTGGATTGGACCCTGGAGGTTATGCAGTCCCACTCCCTGCTTAATTTTCCTTTACAAAACAAAAGCACGGTTGAAATAGATCTGCCTTTCACACTTCTGAAGTGATGAAAATCTACAGAAAAAGTTGAGAAGCTCTTCTACCATCTAAACACCGTTTATTGTTATTATTTTTACTAATTATGTTTATGCTCCAGGGTAAAACAACACCCAACACCTACATGTTATTGAAAATAAACATTTTTCAATTATGAAGATGGAAGAACGAAAGCTAAACAATAACTGGCACAAAAGGCTCACTCAAAAACAGTCCCAAGACGACACTTACTCAGTTTGGCCAGGCACTTATTTGTGGTGATAGCAAGAACCACAAAAAATAGGTGTAGCTGAAGTATTAAGGAGGATGAAAGGTCTAAGCTGACAGCAAACACAAACCAGATCTGAATACTCCCATTTGCGGAGGCCAGACCATCACTCGTTATCTGAGGACGGAGGAATGCACAACACGGGCCGGCACTGCAGGCAGAGGGATGAGCGCACAGATCCTTAATGAGGGATGATCTCAAGCCTCAAATCTCTCAATATGTAACTTGGTGTGATTCAAAAAGGAAAGGGCTGACTTTTAACACAGCTTTCAACAGAGAACTAGGGTTCTGATTTCTTTTCCTCACATCTAGATTATTTTTCTTAATTTCGCTCTTTCTTTTCAGGAAGAACAAGGGTTTTTATAACTACCTCTTCTAATTAGAAGGCCAACTTCCTGATCTATGGACTTATTGCACAATATGATTTTCATTAGTTCACACTGGCGTGCAATGCCTGGAGTTTAAGTATTGTTTTGCCTGAACAAACCTATTTGCCCATTGAAAGCATTTACATAAACAACCCAACAAAAGCATTTTTAAAAAATTATTGTATAAAATCCAGTGAGATATAGTTATTACTGACCTGAATGTCATAAAAGGGTGTGACATTCAAGACCTTCTGAAAAGCAGTTTTCTCTATTGAACTACACTTCCTACTTGATTTTTTTGTTTAAAATCAAGAGGATTTTTTTTGTCAAGTACCAATATACTGCTCCTTCTCCATTAATGCCTTACGTGCATGTCAGCACAGATACAGATATTACCAGAATATTTGTTTTGAATAGAAATCTCGTTGAGCAATGTTTTACAGACCTGACATAATTTGAAAGCAAGAGTTTTTATGACATCAAAAGAACTCCTCAAGGCTTTACATAGCTTTTTCATTAGAGGATTTTATGTATTTCACAAAGGAGATGGACATCAAATAGGAAAACACAGAGAGGGAAACTGAGGGTAAAATGATGTGCGGCATTTTCAATACCTTCCAGACCCTCCCAATATCTCCAGAAAGCCCCACATCTCCGGTCGCCCTTCACTTACTCTACACTCAGTTCTTCCACGCCTCCAACCTGGACCTTTTTAGTAAAAGCCACACGTGCTCTACTGAATCTGAAATACTGGCTAGGCACACAACGCCAACTAAAAATACAATGGCTGAGTCTCCCTGGATTTCCCCACCTTAAGAGAGGCTTTGGCTTCTCTCTGGACATCAGTTTTCAGAAATCTGCAGAAACTCACTTGTTTTGAAACTGGCAACTCTCTGTCAAACACATCTGCAAATAACCATTAGATTAAATAACACGTTGGGAATTAATAGTAGGCAATAGACAGCACAAGGAAACTGGAATAAGAGTGTTTCAAAATCTGCAGACTGCTCATATAGGATGGGGCATAATCAAAGCACAAATGGATACTATCACATATTCCTTTCCAGTTTGACAAGAAATCCCTGACAAAACTGTCTTGGGCTTCAAGGAGCCCCAGGTTTCACTACAACAATCTGTCCATCTGTGAATGAGTAAGTGAAGTGTGTGCACCTGTGGTCACAACATTTACGAAATACAACAAAGATCATGAATGTGACTGACAAGATGACTCAGTGAACGTCAGGGTTTGAACTTCCACCTCTAGCACTTGTTGGTGGAATATTGACCAAGAAGTCATTCAGTCTCAACATTTTCTCATGTTCATGAGATTCCCTATCAAATAGGAGATGAGTTAGTGTCGCAAGCCTAGCTACTTGAAAGCAACAAAATAGCTCCACGAGACAGCATTTACACTGTTTTTAGATGCCATAGAGTTAATCATTGTGAAACTAATAATGTGCTCTTGATACTTCAAATAGATACCCCAGGAAAGCACAGAATAAAAAGTGAAAAGAAAAGAAGTTTAGATAGCCATGTTCAATCTTTCCCTTCTATTATTCATAACCCTGCGGGTTTTAAAGAACACAATTATTAGGGGTTCTCAGAGAAATCTGGCCTAATTAAGTTTTAATTCCAACAGATTGCGAGGTATATTTCTTCCCTGCAAACACAGAGCCACATTTTAGCAGCATTTTCCAAAAAGACAGCATTCCTTGGTAATTCCACAATGGATTTAGTCCAAAATTTGGCACCACCTGTATATAATAGGCCTTCCTGATTCAGGACTCCAACGAGGTGCCTTGTCTACAGGACTCCAGATAGTCACCTTGGCCACAGATACCTCCAGAATCCTGTGAGGAAGTAAAAATCATTGCAGAATAGCTCCAAAAAAAACCCTTCCTCTTAAAACCTCTTGCTACTTACTGGCCTCAGGATATGCTTAAACTTACACTGATGTAGAAGTACTTTAACAGTAAAACTATATTACCCAGGATTGATCCCTTCAAAAGCAACAACAAAACAGCAAAACAAGCCAGAGGGACTCCAGTAGGGGCAAGGAAGAAGTCTAGAGATTTGTCTGTAAAGCTTTTTGTAGCTTATAAATGCCAGGATGAGCCAGAAGACCCAACAGTCAGTGTCACTATTCTCATTTCCATCGATACATTCCTAAATTATTCTCAAGGACAAAATAAACTGTTCCCATGACGCAGCAGACTGTAAAGAGAACAACTTCCAGCAATACGCAAGACTCCTTGACCCAGATGAAAACTTCATCCATGCTGCCATCAGTCTAGCATACTCTTTGACCGCACTTTCTGAAAATACTCTGGTCTTAAGCTTTGTGAAAGAGTTAAAATTGAAGGATTGCTAATACACACTCAAAAATAATGTCTGTACGTGGCAGAGTCATCACTACAGTCAATTAGGTATTCATGGCTCTGCTCCCATTTCTGCTGCAGGAGGTGTGATTGTTGTACTTTACTGTTTCCCCAATTCTTGCGCTCCATTTAGTTACACTGGTCTAGATACCGCTTCACTACACATCAAAACAAAACCCGCTCCAAAGCAAAGCAGAAACGGATTTACAACGTACAAAACAAGGCATAATTTTTCAAAAGCCTCAAAATTGGATGCACCACATGGTACAGTGCAGAGGGTAAATCTGGATACCTGAAAGGTTTCTTCAAAAATGAGGATTTTGCAAGCGTTCTCTCCTGAATGCTTGGGTGAATGCACAAAAGCACCATGCTAACTGCAGCACCTACTTTTCCTTGGCACAGGCATGGGAAAACAACAATTAAGCTTTTGTCAAACATATCCTTTTCCCAACAAACAAATTCTTCCTAAATACCTGTGCTGCCAATGTCTCTCTCACATGTATAGCTAAATAGTCTTTCTTAAAAGACTACAAGCAGTCAAATGGAATTGTTAAATAACCAAAACGTGTTTTCTCTATCTTACTTTCGATTATTCAACATTAGCACATAAATTGACAGTTATCAAGCAAATGATAAATGTTATCTATTCATACAAAGACTGCTTTACTGAATCAAAACCATTAACAGTTCCCAAGTGCATAAATGTAATTCTTTTATAATATTGAAAAGGAAAGTTAAAAAAAAAAAAAAAAAAAAAAAGACGACGTGTAGATGTTATTACACTCAGGAACATATGCAGAGATTCCCCAGAAGAGGCAAGGAACATAGTTGACCCAACACAGTACAGCTTAAAAATCATTGTAAAAGGAATTTAATATGTGTAAGATCAGAAAACATGAAATCTGATTTCTTTTCCTTATGCCTCAGAGCTTCTGTTATGCTTCTAGTCGATTTTACCAAGCTGAAGAAATACTACAAATTTTAAGCATAAACCTAGCCTTGTACAATTTTTTTGCTACACAATCAAGTAAGTATCCTTTGTCAAGCTCAATGACCACATTAAAGAATGGGAACTTAACAGAAAGTTCTTTCTCTTCAAATACCCTTCATTCAACTCAGAACATTCAGAAACACCGCAGAAACTGGAGGGACAGATTTTGCAAATTCTTCCACGACAGGTAATGGTGACAAACAACTGAAGTTACAATCTAGAAGACGTCCCACACCCTTCTGTCTTTTCAAACATGGTATTATGGTGTTACTCTGACATCTGCCAGAGAAAGAAATGAGAAATACGCTGTGAAAGAATCAGCATTGTTCTTCTGCTTGGAGAAAAGCGTATCTCCTCATAGCTGTAAGATATCCCCTGCCCTTTGGATGACTTCTTGACCTATCAACACCACAGTTTACAAAATGCCCATCAACAAAAATCAGCAAAGCCAGAGAGAAAATCTTTTCTGTCAGTTTTGCTCCATCACACCTTTAATGCAAACGAGCGATACGAGGTCTCAGACCATGAAGTGAATATCCTACAGGAGAGTTAGAATATAGTTTTCCCTAAGAAAGGGAACAGAGGTACTTCTGGAAAATGAGACAGGAAATGTGTAAATCCCATCCCACTTTCTCGTTTAGAGAGTTTAATAAAGCAGCGCTGTATTGTGGCACACCAATATATTTTGGCAGCATTTGGAAAGATAGCACCTCCTGAGCTGTGAGTACCGTATTTTACTGCACCCTGTCAGGTTAGATAAAAGCTGTCTGCAACTTTTCTATTTTTCCTAGACAGAAGAGTTACACAGTATTGCCAAGAAGCTTTAGAACCATACACACTAGCCTATCACTACTGCCAAACAATTTTTTAAAATTTTATTTCCCCCTCTGTCTAAAAGGCGCTCTGGCAACTCTACAAACATTCAAGCAAGCAGCATGTTCTCCAGCTACTCTGCAACACGCATTGAGATAGGGCCTTAGAGAGCCTGGCTTTGGAGACCAAAGTCTCACAAATTCTTAAACTATAACACAACCTTCCTATGAAATTATTTTTCTTTTTTTCTTTTTCAGTTTCACATTTAGAGAATAAACATCCTTTAAAAATTGAGTTCCCTCCTCCAAAACTAGCCCTAAAGGAGTAAGGCACAAAGTAAAAGGAACAGGGAAAATAGGGAAGTAAGAGCCCGCAGCAAATACGTCAATTATTTTAGCATGTTAAATATGAATGGAGAGGAGAGAAATTTCAGTTAATAGCAGCCTGATTATTCCAGTAGGGCCACTTAATAGTAGTGATGGAAAGATAACACTTGCTTAACTAATGTTTGTGAAGTACTGTACATTCCTCAGATAGAAGAACTATAGATATGCAAAACAGGATCGTCATTACACTGGTTGCTACTATGACTTCTGTAAATAATTAAAGGCTGTGACATTATTCCTGGTAAGTATATCATAATGTAACATCTGGGGGGTGGGAGGAACAGACATGACCAATTCCTCTGTCCTATACTTTATGCATGAGGAGTGATACTTCATCGCGTGGTCAGAGCATGACGGCCAAGAGGGATAGCTTGCAGCTGGCGATGTTTCCTGGAGAGGCTGCGGAGTTCCTTTTGTTAAGACAGTAAGCGATCAATAAGCTCGAGAGGTAAGCTGCAATAATACGGGTCAGCTTTCAAAAGAGTCTTTCTTTTTAAAAAATTTGGTTTGTTTACTTTGCTAGAAGCTCTCAAAAAACATCTTCCAGTCCAGTGCTTGATACCTTCAGGGGACAATTACTCCTTTACTAGAAGCATTAATTAATTTTAATTGCTCCTTCTGACAAATACAGAGTGTAACGTAGCTATATTTTATTAACGATCCAGGAATTTAAGTTTTTTACATTAGGAAAAAAAACCCTGCTTTATTTTTGTAACAACAATAATTAAAGTAGGAAAGAGACAAAACATGCAACACAAAATGCATAAAGTTCTGACTTTCAAACTTGGGAGGAAACTTTGTGAAACTTTTTTCCGGCCATGTACAGTAAATGCAATTTAGATTGACTTGTTTCTGCCCAAATGATTTTTGCTTCTCATCTATCAGATACCTAGCAACAGTAGCATACAGTAGCAATAGATAATGGTGCAGTGAAGATGGAAAGGCATGAAATAAGAATAAGTCTATTCTAGCACAGAGAAGAAACACAGAGAAGTTAGGAGACATAAGTTATGAGAGATTGCCATCATTTTCAATGGTGAGGTGATTCATTAATTGTTCTTGGGCAGACATGTCTGTCAATACTGGAACAAAGCCACACACAAAAACATCATTTTAATTAAGGTCTTAGAGGATGTCCAGTGAGTTAACTGGTATTAAATCACGTACAAAGAATGTTCTTATTTCACCTGACGTGTGTTTTCTTCCAGACATTCATCTCACAGGAGGAACGCTAAATGCAATGATAAACTGTTTTCTGTCTTTCTGTGTAGGAAAAGATTACCAGCAAGCTAGGAATTCACTTCCACTGCATAATCACTGCACAGTAGCTAATTTTATATGGTACACATGGATAACAAGTGCATAGTAGCTAATTTTACATGGTACACATGTGGTTGTATTTCAATTAAATATATATTTCATTCATCTAGAAATTCTAGTATCAAGATGCTGCTTTAAAATGTCTAAAAACATGCATGCTACGAAAGCAGGAAAACACCACCAAAAAAGCACCTTGTTAATTGTATCATAAACCAAAGTTAATTAAGTTGGTGATACTCAGTGTGTCAAAAAGCACGTCTTTGCGCCTACCATGAATTTAAGCCATGGCTGGAGATTGAAGGAGTATTGCTGAAAGGAAAAAAGAATGATCTCCACTGCATGCCACAGCACCACAGAAAACTGGTTTTATTCCACAACCCAAAAGCAAGAAGGGAAGCAAACTGAAATATGCTCTACAGTAATCAGAAACACTGGTGAGAAGAAACCTCTGGAGGTCCTGCAGTCCAGCCCCTCACTCAGGGCAGGACAATCTCCAGACACCAGATCGTGGTCAATCTACGATATGACATTTCAGGTCTCTCGAAGGGAACTGGTTAGAAAGCCACTGTTCCAGAAGAACGCAATTCCTGTCGTCTCATTGCTGTTCCTCCCTCTTATTTCATGTCCGAGGTATCTGCACGGCGGACACTCGCAGCCACCTGGGAGAGCAGGAAAGTGGCTAGGAGGAGACAAGCTGGCTCCCTGAAGCCAAGGCAGGGGAAATCTCACTCACTGCTCCAAGCAGATGACCTCCACCACGCTCCCCCCAGACACACCTAATTAGCAATGTGTTTCAGGCACCGTACTTTCCACTTAGGTAATGAGGAACATTTATCAAAACTATTGTCTGATTTTTTCCAGTACTCCACAGACTTTGGAAAACTGATGCTCTTTCTGCAAATATATTTTCCTCACCTTACCATAATATTTGTGCACTATTTATTAAGATGGTTCTTGGAGAAAGTTTTCCTTTTGAATGAGAAAGATCTGACTACTAGCATTGCATTAAATATAGTGAGAGGGGAGTTTTCCACATATTTGGGTTAGTTTTTAAATGCATGTTTCAGTGCTTTTCTGATTCAAGGCCAAACTCTTTCTTGTACACACATCCTTCAATATTACTCATGGGCTAATTTAAACACAGGTATCATCTAGTTTCAATGAAAGACCAAAATGAAAACGAATACGATAATTTAATATAAACAGCTATCATATGATGAGAAGTACATTTCAGAAGAGCATGCTAGGAAAATAATTTATATTGTATACTAAATAAAAAGGATCATAGTCTCAAGAGCTTTTGAAATGTTACTTTCCCCTTGATGAATTACAATGCAATTTTCTAGCCAACTAATTTCACTAAAGAAGATAATGACTTGAGCAAAAGGCTAATCAACTGCCAATCAGGATTCCTTGAAGCACAGAATGTCAAATATTAAAGCAATTTTTTTACAAGTCATAAAAGCACTTAAGTTCCATGATATGTCATAAAACCTGTGATGAAAATCTGAAGTTGATGAAGCATTGTTATTTCTCCAGCGATATTCCTAAACAAACAACCTTCAACTTTAACCAAATCTTCCATTAATATTCAGATCTATTAAAGAAGCATCATCACCTCACAATTAGCTGTGTAAATGTCAGTCAGAGAACTAAACAGATTAATCAACCAGGTTGTTTTCTCTACCAAGTGTCTGAATTGTCAATGTTACTTAATTTCTTCAGGAGTGGATGGTGAGAAGGACAATATTTTTTTTTAAATCTTCACTTATTAGAGTAGATTTTTACCACAATAGGAAGCACTAATTGATCATGACAATTTATTGTCAATTTAATCCACTTTGGTTTTGTGTTCTGTAATATTTCACTTACACCTTTTTTTGTAATTCAGCAGAAAATGTTTCAGAACTAAAGCTTTGTAGAAAAACATTTATCACCATCGTCTTTTATTCACAAGAAACACAGGTCACTACTCTTTTTATGTGTGGATAAATAGTATTCTCTGAAGGTAGGACTTAATTATTTTTATGTAGCTTGTCTCTTCCTTTCTGTTTTTAAAGTCAATAATTAATAATTTGTCTGGCCTTCCACCAGCCTGTGTATTTTTCTGGGAAGAAAGCAAGGCAGTTTGAACCTCTATTACCCACTTGATCTTGTTACGATGTTTTAAGTTGGATACATATTACAGGAGCAGGATGTTAACACTGACAAATACTGAAGAATGGAAAAGAACATCTTTAAGCAATCTACATCAACAGTGTTTTCAAACTCCAAACCTTTTGAACACCAGGAAGGAGAAAAGCAGACAGTCCAGTCTCATATCCTAAAAATCTATTTCTGAAAATGGAATACACTGCATAATCCCAGAAGACACTGGAAAAAAGCATTATAGATTAAATCAAACATTTTTAAACAGGACATTGTGTGCCAGCTAAAACTATTTGATTCATTTTTTGTCCTTACACAATTAAGACCATATCTAAATATAATAAAGTCATCAAATGCTTTATTAGACTACCATATTTCACCCTGCTTCCAAAAATCTGCTTACAGCACAATGCCTGTATCGATTTATGCAAACAGAATTGGTGCAATTCCTGTGATGAGTTTAAAAAAAGAGTGGATATGATGTATAACATGTAACCGAAGCCCACGTTAAGTCCAGGTAACACCCGTCACTACGGCACCAGTTATTCTTGCCATTCCCCACTCTCACGCAGCACACTGCTCCTCGCACAAGCCCCCTCCTCTCCTGGGCTTGGCAGACCCAGAGAAAACATGTTCCCCCCCCCTTTCTCGCACTAATAACTCTTATGTACAAGTTTCATGTGGTCTTATTACTATTGATATCGGGTGTCTGATTCTGCTCCCTTCCCTGGATATGGATTGCATACAAATAAAGACCCACAGCAGCCTGCTCCAACAAGCTAGCTGCTTCCAGCTGCTGGCATGAAGAATTCCTTCACAGTACCTTGGTAGCTGCTATGCTTTGACTATTGCCTAACCCAAAATTCATTATCACCTCTCCATTGTGCTGGGCTTTCCAGGCCTGCTTTCTACCTCTGCTTGTTGTCTCTTGTCCGCCCCTGACACGGTGAGCTCTTCAGGGCAGGGATGGTCTTTTATTGTCCCATGTTGGCATGGAGAGAGAACAGCAGTACCGTAGTCACGAATTAGAGTGACCCAGAGCTATAGCAATTTAAAAAAAGAATTTTACGTCCTTATCAGACATTGGAGGCAGCAGAGCAGCAGGATACAAGAACTTCCCAGCAAGGCAAGGACCCTTGAGAGAAGAAAGCAACAGGTAAGAAGCAGTCTTGCAAGAGAAACAGCTGCATCCCCTGCTTATCGGGCTTACCATCTCCAACCGTCATTTTTCTACAAATTGGGGATGAGTGCTAGAAGAGGCAAAACAC
Source organism: Cariama cristata (assembly GCF_000690535.1). Classification (NCBI taxonomy): domain Eukaryota; kingdom Metazoa; phylum Chordata; class Aves; order Cariamiformes; family Cariamidae; genus Cariama; species Cariama cristata. The sequence goes on from NW_009600897.1 coordinate 77,407, forward strand.
TTTTCAATGGAACAAAAAAGAGGAGATCTGGGCAAAGACAGGAAAATCAGGGGCTTTCTAAGGCAATGGGCCAACTCCTCAGCCAGTACATCAGGGACAGGAACACTTCATTCCGTTTTTTCAAGAGAGAGATTTTACATACGTTTGTTTTTTTTTTAAAAAAAAAAAAGTGGATGTACACACACACACAAAATCCAGGAAGAAAAACACATAAACCCCAGTCCTTTCCAAGAGCCTAGGTCTTCCTTAGGCCTCCATCTGTTCCTAGAAAAATTATCTCTCAATGAAACTACTTAAGATCTTGTTAAGATTTTTACCTCCTTTCTATCTATCAGTCACTTTGGAAACAATCAATTCATTTCAGGGAGGGAGGAGGGAGAGCTAAGCTTAGGTTTGCTGAACAGCCATTCCACTTTCCGACTGGCCTCCCCAAATCCCCCAGGTCTGCAGAAAGCTATCAGGTGATGACAGAGTCAATCAGCTAAGTGTCCAGTTGAAGTAAACATATTAGTACAAATTCTCACTGGCCAAACGAGCACAGAGAGCATACAGCTGGAGAAAGCCACTTCTGAACATAGACCTGCCCAATGCACATGCTTGCACCTCAGGAATTAAGATCGCAGACCAAGGAAAAAATCAAGACCAGAAAAAAAAAAAACACTCTACAGGCAGCAAACTATAAAATGAGTTACAGCACTGTGAGCACAGTAAGATGCTACGTGTTCTATATTCTTTGGATATTAACTCCAAGAACATCCTTCTGTCTCGCCAAACACTTGTTGAATGCATAAGTATTTTAACATACCAGGTTTATTAGATCATTGATTGGAAGTCTTTCCAAGAAAACTGATCTGGTAAAGCAATCACTCTTTCAGGGAGCATAGCTGAGCCACGGAAAGCCACATGTGCTAGAAAAGCTTGACTTGTTTTAAAACAATCAGTGGAAGGGCAGGGTGGAAGAATAGGTTAGAAATAATTTGCATAAAAATCCAGATTTAAGGAAATCAGGAGATAGGTATGAAGGTTCACGAAGGCCTATCAGACCTAATAAAATTAGATTTCATAAGACTTGGGTCATCTAATCATGTATATGGACACCGTAGACAAAAAACATAGCCTCAGACTTTCCGGTGCAGTGCACTGTTTCCAGATGCTTTGTATACTTTTCCAGTGTTTTGCTTTTCCGACTCAAGACAGGCTTGTTCTTTGATGAGAACATTTTTTAAAATAACTGAACCAAATCACTAATCTGTATCCATATAGAGGCAAAAAATGTGTAATTTTTACACTGTAAATTGCTGTCTCCTTCCTCATAAACTTCTAGGTTTATATTACTTGTATAGGATTAGCCCTAACCGGTCTGCCAACCTGTTCAGGTATGTCCCTGGGTGGCGGGGAAGGAGTTGGAGTGAAACAGAAATGTCAAATCTTTCCTGATAGACAAAAGCGTATTGAGAAAGAGACAACGTGATTCAACTTTGCAACTGACTCTCCGAACATACCGGACCCCAGCTCACATTTTCCAATAGCACTGCTGCAAATTACTTGCACACAAACAAATTAAATAGACTGTGATGAGACTTGTTATGAAGATACTAGGGAATCACTGAGGATTTTTTTTCTTTTATATATATATAACTGCTCTGTTCCTGGATTAGTTTATGAAAAAGTGAATCTCAAAGATCACACTAGGGAGTGATGGAGCGGAAAGCAGTGGTGAAGACTGCAATGGGGTGGATGAGGCGGCCGGCTGAGGAGGGGAACAGCAAGGCAGGTACTGGGACCTGTACTGACCGTGGGATTCTTCACATCCGTGGCACGTTGCAGAGCAATGAAGCACCATCTGTCTGAGGGGTTTGCAGTCTGAGGGTAGGGAAGCGACAAAGGTACTTGCTAACCTGATGACCTGTGACTTAGTTTTCCGTGATGACAGAAGAAGTAGAGCAAATGTAATTTGCGTGAGTTTATATAGCCACCTATGCTGCATCTCCTTTATTAACGCAGTTTCTCACTGCTTTTCCCATTTCTGAGGAAAACGCTCCAGACTCCCTAAAAAACTAAAGGCCGATGCTGGAGTAACCTTTACGCACCAGAGTATGATATCTTTATATGCAGGAAATTTATGCTTTCAAGGCTGGAAAGAAATACAGACTGTGAGAATATTACTGCTAGATCACCTGCCTTCAGAAAAACGAGCAAAGAAAAACTATTCACAATAGAGATCTTCTGAAATCAATGGGGTACATTAACCAAGAAACAGGACACTGATTTTTTCCTTCTTTTTTAACCCCTGTATGCCATCGTTTTCTGTCCTTCCTGGTTTCCCTCATCGTACACATTTACATTGACACTTTCTCCTTCCATTTTTCTGTCTCCACCTCCGCTTTTCTGACAAAAGAATGGCTTTTGCCATCTGTCTCGCTCTGCTTCTGCCACCAGGGAACAATGTCACTGGCTAAGCCTCATATAAAACGCCATAAAGATCTAGTGAGCCATGGGACCTTGATGATTCAGGGACAATGGAGCGGCATGCACCCTATTAGCACAATACTGCTGCCTGGCCTTGTAATAAAAACACGGAAAGGGCAGATATGCCCCAAAGACACATTGTTGTACATCCCGTGACTCTGTTGAAAATAACAAGCTTCCAAGACAGAGTGGAGTGAAGGAGCTGTCATAAATAAATAAATGGCATGCAAGTGAACTGGTTGGATTTTAGTTCTATTTTCAATTTGTTATTGATTTGCGAGGCTCTTTTCTCTTCAACGTGACGTTGCACGGAAGCCATGGCCATGATACAAATACTGGCCCCGTTCTGAAAAAGTTTCACCCACCTGTCTGAGCTGAGCCTTCTCAGTGCCCCAGGGCTTTCAGAGCCACGGCCGCACGCTTCAGCTTTGCTCGCAACAAAAAGTGGACATGGGCACATTTTGTAAACAAACTGGAGAAAGACCTAATAACGCCTCCACCAGCAAAAACAGAAGAGTCATATTCAATGTCAGACAATAAAAGCTACCTAATATAATTACTATTTATTATTTGCAGTAATTTTTTCCTACTGTTTTTCCTTGCTATGACTTACCAACTTCTCGTATTTCAATGTGTAAGTTAACCTTCTATTTAATCAATACCTAACTATATTGTACAGAGAAACAAAACTTGTTGTAATGGCCCACTGCTGAGAATTAAATACTTAATAACTGAGCGTTGCGTTAACTTGTGCTTAAACTGGCTTCCTCTTGATGATCAAACATCTGGCTAGATACTAGGTAGCTCTATAAACAAGGTGCAGCGCCAAACAAATCCAACGCATGTTTTTGAATTTAGTTTCATAGGTATAAAAGCAAGAGATCCACATGCTGCTGCCAAGAGCCCACGAGTGCAATTCTTTCTGTAGATAATGTTCTCTTTTCTGCTTTCTAAAAAAAAATTATTGATCTAGTTTATGATTCAAAGTCTAGATAAGTGCCTGAATATTCTGTCTCACAACTCCACACCTCGTTTTGAAATGTAGGCAATTTAGGAATAATGAAAATCTGTAAGTAGTCAAAACATAGAGCGTATAACAAATCATAAAACTTGGGCTCAGTGATGGGTATATTATGAGAAGCTATATAGTACCATCTTACAACATAACAGGAGAGAAAAGCTCTGTGAGGCCAAGCAGAGGCCAGTACATGGCAACAGTTAAATTCTGAGTTTAGAATAAGTGGAAACATCAAAATCCCTCTCTCTCCCTTTTACAGCCCTTCCACCTTGGGCTCACTTGCAGAAATCCTTCAGTCACACTAATAGCACTTTGCGGGACCTGCATCTATGGAATCTATCAGTACAGTCCTCAACAAGGCACAGCACTGGAAGTTTAACCTGGACGTCATTTGTAAGGGCTAGCAGAAGATAGAAGGTTCATTATATGCTTTGGGGCAAAACTCCTACTGACTGCAGATGTAACAAAGCGGCCAGACACAGAAATTAACAGTGAAGTCCTGAACTTCCATCTCTCCAGTAAAGTAAAAATCTGTTTTGGCAAGGATTAGCCTTGTACAACATAGAACAAAACAGTAAAATAACCAAAGGAAACTAATTATTTGAGCTATTTTAGGAGAACTGTCTGCCTCCTCCACAACTCACATAAGCCAAGGACACGGCCAAGAAAACTCTGAAATTGCACACATTGATTTGGCACGTCACAGGTATGTGAAGAACAGACACTAGATGTGAAAATTAGAAATAACAGCATTGAATTCACTCAAAATCGCGTAGGTTGAAACTACTGAAATTGGGGCAGGCAGGCAGTGAAGTAGTGCTCCGTCTGCAGAAGGCTCTTGCAGGAGGACATCTGTGATAAAACGAGCTGCAAATGGGTATGTGGTACAGTCAAAGATGCTTGTTTTCTGAAACAACCAAGTATCACCGAGATTTGGACTTAATTTCGTAGCCAACTTGCGCTGCTGTACCTGTGCTGCAGTGCAGCGTACAGATACCTGTGCTAGTCTTAAAATCCCCATGGCAGCACAGAGTTAGGTGTACAAACCACCAGTTTGGTGGTTATTCTTCAGAGGATTTTGCAGGCTACGCTGGACTCCAGGCTCCAGCAGCTTCCATTATTGCTAATGCCCAGACAAGATCTGCAGTGACCACAATCCACGTGTATCCTGAGAAGTAGGTAAGAATGGCAGATTTAATGCAGAAAAAGGGAAACCACAACTGTATTTTGAGAAGAAACTGATTTTGACAGAAATTTTAGTATCTCATCCAAACCTTAGAAGCAATCCTACTGCAGAACCATTCGGACAAACTGTGGCAATCTGAAAGCAGTTTTATACCAAAAAGTGGCGTTTTCCCCATCTTTTATTTGATTGGAAAGGAATCTCCTTTGAGAGGCAGTAAGTTATTTTGTTTTACTTCTCGGTTTACAGCCACAGTGTGTTGCCTTAAAAGGCTACAAAGGGGCATGGGGAGAGGGGGAGACAGGCTCTCTGCTGGAAGGAGGTGGCCCTTCCCCACGGCAGAAGGCTCCCCGGCCGATCGCAGCAGACAGGAAAGGGGGGACCCCCAGCGAGACGTGGGGAGCCCAAGCTTCAACAGAGGCTGCCGCAGGAGGCATGGGGCCAGCAGCCTGCTCTCCAAAAGCTTCTTCCCATCACCCTGCTGCTATCTGAGGGCACCGAGTTGACTGAAACAGAGCTTGAAAGCAGGAAGCTGCCTGCCAGGACAAAGGGGGAAATTGTCTATAAACCCTTCTTATTTTTGTTCTGTCTTGCCTAATCACTTCAAGTTTTCTCTGTTGAAGATGTGAGATATTATAGTTCGCATCCAAATACAATGTGGCTTTTTGAGTTTAAAGGCTCTGCCGCTGGGCAGATCCCCTTCCCAGTTCTGGCCAATTAATTCAAGGTCTTACAGCAACTTTGCCTCTCTCTTCCCCCAGTGTAATCCAATTGACATCACCACAGTATTATTTAGGGTATCTTACCACCGTTCTTTCTGTAAGCACCGCTCTTTCTGTAAGCTTTTTTTCTATTCCAGAAAATACTTATTTATTGCAAGCCAGCATCTTTCTAAGGCATGACTGGGCAAAACAGGAGAGCCAGCACGCATCATTTGCCATCAGTCTGGAAATTCATGGTGGGTACAGGAGGTGGGCTGTGTTTGTAACGTGAAGGGCAACTTCAGACTAAACATTGGCCAGCGGGTGAGACTTCTGGCTAACAGGAAAACGGAAAGCTGGCAGGACCAAAGCATCTCTCCAACCCAAGCAAACATGCTTTTCATCTGTAATCTGTTGTCCAAAGAACCATTGTGCCTTGGAAACTGGAAAAGAAAAGGAGCCTCATCCTACTACAAGGGGAAAATGAAAGGGAGGCCTAGAAGGACCACAACACTAGATGTTACAAGTCCCCTTGACATCCTGCCCCAGAAAAAAAAGCCCAGCTCACACTGAGAATGGACTGGACATGGAAGATCAGTAGTCTGGGAAAAGGAATTACATTTTGCATCTTTCAGAGTAAAGACATTAATAAGAAATCACATTTTTCATGTTGAAAAAAGACAATTTAAAAAACATTAATCTCCGAAAAAAATTATGTAAACCCCACTTCAAATAAATAGCAATCACCACCCATTCAGATTTTATTGTTAAGAGTAACAATGTCAGTAGCAGCAAAGCATAACAATATTTAAATGCCATAACATACACAGAAGACTTCTGCAAATATTCTAAGTTGGAGCTAACCTCATTAACTGCCTGCAGCATTGCTTCAGTTCGTTACTTGACACAAACAGAACAAATTTATATAACTGCATCTAAAATTACAAACAGGTAGTGCCACAGCAGTGGTATTTATGCAGCCACGAATAAAGTCCTGCCAGCATTTTGATTGTAAGACTGCATTTGTTGGATTTTATTTTTTTTTAAGTTGGTTGGAAAAATGTGCTTTGACTTCGAAGTTACTATTAAGATTCTGTCTTTAGCAACTTGTACAACTAATAAGTCCTTAATATCTAGAATAATTTTGCAAGAAAAAAACCTATAGATGCAAATTAAAGACAGTCAGTAGCACAGGAACGAGACTATTCCTCAGAGACATATGGACAAGTTCACGAGGACAGAAATTCAAACTAATCACAGATTTTCCAAATCTAAAATGGTCCACGGTGAAGCTGAGCATCCTTTTTTGAAATTGCAATGGATGTCTGTAAGAGTGAGAATTGTTACAGAAACACTATAATAATCTAAAAAAATGCTATTAAAATGCCAAGAGATTAAAGGTTGAGGTTAAATACACATGCAAAATATATTTGTATCTGCAAATGTTGACATCAGATCAGTTCACAGCTGTACTCCTTTGTTGTCTTGGGGAAAAAAAAAAAAGATAATAAAAAAATCAGACCCTACGACTACTTTTTTCTTCCATAACAACAATCTCTTTTGTCTTGGACACAGAAGCAGCAGCAGGGGGTATGGTTTAGTTAGATTATAATTCATCTCCACTAAGAGTTATCTGACAAAAACACCATGAAGTGTCATTCTTCCCTTCGTCTGGGACCTGGTGAAAGTGGTTTTGTCTTCTTTTTTTCTGTCCCTTACAATATAAGGTGTCAGGAGTTTCCAGTCTATTACTCAGGCTTTTCTGGCATCTTTTGTCCATTTTTATCACTTGGCATTGTACCCTCCCATGAGTTTATAAATCTTTGATGAGATCATATGCCACTATTTGCTGGAGGTCTATATCTGGAAGGTACCAAGGGTGCAGCATTGTGCGATACTCGTGTGTCAAGAATTACCCAAACACCACTTAACTCTGAAACCACTGCCATTTACTAACTCCTGAGGGGCTGGATCACAACATGGTGATAAAAACATCGAATTAAGTGCTACAAACACATATATCTAGGAACCTCACTGCCCCTTCCCTCTCCCCTAATCATAATTTAAATATTTTAGGAAAATATTCACATAAATACTAGGCAGTTTTCTAGTATCTTTTCAAAGCAAAAAAATAAAAAAATTAGAAATAAATAAAAAAAAAGGAACATATGCCTGATTAAAACCAAACAAACAAGCAGCTGAGGCTTATGACTCTAGGACAGGCTCAGATGTCCAGTGCTATCTATCAGTTGTTACTGCTTGGGATGTAACAAACCAAGACCTTGGAGCATGGCTTCCTGGCCCCACACAAGTGAGAGGATCCATCAACCTAAGCATGAGTCACCCAAGAGACTGCTGTCTGGAAACCACCGCATCTGAAGCTACGAGGAGAAATGGGTAACAATCTGGTAAACTTTTTTCCCCAATGGACACCAGAATTCTGAAGAAATAGAAAGCATTCTGTGTTCCCACCAGTCCCTGCAACACATGCAGAGATACCTGACATTAAAAGACTCTTTGATATAACAAAAAAGCAAAGGTCCAGTGGTTAAAATCTGAGTCCAGAAAAGTTCAGACAGAAGTAAGGTTCATAATTAACATATACAATTAACCAGCTGGAACAGCTTCTGACACAGGATGCTGTAAATTAGTTAGGAATATATAAAACAGACTTTCCTGGTAAATTTTCATTTAAAACTTTCTAACAGAAAAGTTATTTTGACCCAAAAAAGTAAAAAAAAAAAAAAAAAAACGCTGCCAATCAAAATAGGTAAAGGTAAGAGGGAAATGTTTATGAATGCGTGACTGCTAGATATTTTTTTTTCTAATTTGAATTAAAGAGACACAAACCTCCAAACCTTTGTAAACAAACCGATTGTGCAGTTCAAGTGTTGCAGAATCTCTAAGGGAAACGGAACAAAACCAGTCCTGATTCCATCAATCTGTTCATGCCCTGGAAAATGTTCTAACAAGACACACAATAGGCTATTAAAGAGGGTTGTTTTGGGTTTGTTTTTTTTTTACTTTTAAAATTGTTATTACTCATACAGGTAAAGTAATATATTTTTTTAATGAATCATAAGCTGACACAGTGCATTAAAAAAATCGAGGCATTTATATGGCACATCTCACAAAGTAGCTGCCACTGAGATGCATTACACCACTGTCTGAAGTCTAGTCTCCAGGGGGAAGTGGAGCACTAAATTGGACAAAAAAGCTATCGCTGCTTTTGTGGGACAATCCTGAACGTGTCAGGAGATGGAAGAGATGATCTAACAAGTTTCATCTTCAAACTGAGAACCTCAAGGGATTTATGAAAAAAAAAAAAGGGGCGGGGAGGGAGGTAAAAAAAATCTTAACATTTACTGTTTGAAAATTGTAAAATGGTATTTGTTCGCAGAAGGAAAAGGCTGATGGGAGAAACTTGGTAGTAGCTGCTTCCAAGAAAGGCGAGGAACAGATTTATCAGGAAATTATAGTTTCTTCATGTTAAACTTCCTCGTCACAACAGAGAGAGCACAGCTGCCAGAGACTGCCTAGGGCGCGAGGACTCGCTCTTTCTCCCAGAGAGACTTCCAGCTGAGGAGAAAAATGTGCAGTCCCTGCTTCTGTCCACGGTGGAGATCACCCAGAAAAAAAAATAAAGATACTCTAGAGGAGGTTTCCATTCGCATCCTTGGTAACCCTTGCCTTTTCCAAATTTTCACTGAAGAAGCCCTATCTGAAATTAATTTTAAAGCTTATTTCTAATGGCAATGTGACATAAGTGGGCTTCCAGTATCAAGGGAGAGTGCACCTCCCAGGAAATGTATCGTATCAAGGTAAAACACCATCCTCGACAGTCATGAATGGGTAAGCAAGAAGCAGAAATATTGACACACTTTAAACATCAAAAGTTTAAAAATAAACAAAGCCTAAAGACTAAGTGATACACCATCTGGGGTTAGTTTGTGTGCATATGAAGTTTTAGAACCGAGCTAGTTAAGCAAGCGCCAGGGATAAGTCTGACCACATTTCTCATCATCTTCAAATGTTTTCAAAACATAACTGTCATTTGCCTGGAAGGGAAATTTTTTCTCCATCCCAGCCTATTATCTGTACCCCGAAGCTATAACAAGGGCATGTAACAGAGTTCTCTGGTTATAGTTTCTCTTCCAAAAAGCAAAGGACATTTTCATGCTGCTGTGGGATCTGTTATCAGAAGTTCTGATTTACTGAACACAAAGTTAACGATATTTTAAATTTTCCAGGCTTACATCAGAGGCAGCATTCAGCTTGATTTAACAAAGCTTTTTCAACAATGAGGCAACATTTGGCTCTAAGTCTGCCATTCAAACAGCAGCTTACCTTCGGGAATGAAGAGTACATTTCTTTCCCAGAGCCAGATTTTTGTGATGATGAAAAAGTTCCTGTTAAGCATTGATGCATATAACTAATTTAGACAAGTTAGGAAATGCACTCTTTGCTCATTACCTGAAATTTACAGTATCTGTGGGAAAAACAGCAGTTATGGCACAGACTTTCATGATGTCATCTATACATCACCAGTGCTTAGCAAAGAAGTTTCTAGATAAGCTTGCTATTATCTGATAGCAATTGGTTCTCTTCAACTGTTGAACTCCATTAAGAGGCACAAAATACTTCTGAAATATTTATTTTCCTTGTGAGCAGTGGCTGAAGTATTGATAAAGCAGAAAGGCTGTATATAAAGTCAGAAGTGGAATGCACAGAATCTGCAGCCTGAAGTATGGCTAAAATTTGGTCCACACTATGGAAACACTCGCAAACCCTTGACTTGAAGCACTTAGACAGTAACAGGACATTCACAGATACGCTTTATAAGTGGGGGAGAAAAAAAGGACTGAGGTTACAAACAGGGGCAAAGCAGCTAAAGATGTGCAATAACAGCAAATTATTCTGCACGCTTTCAGATATGGATCTCCTCAGTACACAGTTTGACAGAGATATCACTAGCTACATAGAAAATGTTTCTTTTACATCAAAATTATGTTTTAAGATAATTATTGTATGGAGAACCACTTGAGAGTTAGGAAATGCCAGTTTGAATTTTACGTGTATAGCCTTAAGTCGGTGCGTTGCATTATGCTACACGAGTGGCTGCTTTTCCCCAAATAACATCTGCCTGACTCAGTACAAAGAATGGACAATGCCCCAACTACTCAAAATTTTAGTTCTTGCTGTTCAGCATGAGGCCACTTCTTGTTTACTTTTCAGTTTACTTTTTGCTCAGATGCTTCTCAAGACCAGCCATGAAAATCAATTTATAAAAATATCCTAGTAGGAGTCATGACATTTGACATGGAATTATCTGTGTGTTTAATAATGTTCCTCAGCTTATTTTCATACTAATGAAATAGCACTACTATTTGCATTTGTGAACTGCATGGAAACATAGTTGCCTAAAAAGTCTCTTTCATCTCCGAAGCAGACAATGTTCCACATGGATGTGCTCTTTACTGAATATATTTGTTAAAATATTAAGAAGTCTGAAAATTCAACTTTCGTTTAAAACTTGTCCAAGTAATAAAATAGTATCAGAAGGGGGGCAAATGCTCATCCTACAGCCCAATACCAAATTTGTCCTCTAAAACTCAAGAGTACTAGAGCTATTTAAGGCAGAACAATTCTAGTCTTATTCTTCGGAACTGGAAAGCCATTTTACCTGAAAAATATGAAAAATGAATAAGCTTGGCAAACATCCAGCAATGAATATTTCATTTTGAACAAATAAGTGGGTAAATTTACAAGCTATAAGGAGATGGTTGTATGCAAAGGATCAACCATAGAAGTATCTAGCTGTGGTGGGTCAACTCTGACCGGAGGTCAGGTGCCCACCAAAGGGGCTCTATCCCTGCCCTCCTCAGCTGGGCAGGGGAGAGAAAACATAACGAAAGGCTCTGGGTCGAGATAACGACAGGGAGAGATCACTCAGCAGTTACTGACATGGGCAAAACAGACTCGACTTGGGGAAATTAGTTTAATTTATTAGCAATCAAATCAGAGTAGGATAATGAGAAATAAAAATTAAATCTTGAGACACCTTCCCCTGGCCTCTCTGTTATTCTAGGGCTGAACTTTACTCGGGAATTCTCTCCCTCCTCCCTGCCAGCAGTGCAGGGGGATGGGGAATGGGAGTTGAGGTCAATTCATCACCCGTTGTCTCTGCCGCTCCTT
>NW_009600898.1:0-35695 GCF_000690535.1 Cariama cristata
GGAGTGGCTGAGGGAGCTGAAGTTGTTTAACCTGGAGAAGAGGAGGCTGCGGGGAGACCTTGTCGCGCTCTACAACTGCCTGAAAGGAGGTTGTAGCGAAGTTGGGGTTGGCCTCTTCTCCCAGGCAACTGGTGACAGGAGAAGAGGAGATAGTCTGAAACTGCACCAGGGGAAGTTCAGGCTAGAAATGAGGAGTCATTTCTTCACAGAAAGGGTCGTTAGGCATTGGAACGGGCTGCCCAGGGAGGTGGTGGAGTTGCCATCCCTGAAGGTGTTTAAGAAAAAACTGGATGTGGCACTTAGTGCCATGGTCTATTTGACATGGTGGTTTTGAGGCAAAGGTTGGACTTGATGATTCCAGAGGTCTCTTCCAACCAAATCAATTCTGTGATTCTGTGAAATTTGGCAAAAAGGTAGAGGCATCGATGCTAGAAAGCCTTTATAAGTTTCAGGATAGAAGATGGCCAGAGAAGGGAGAGGGACCTTTGGACTGGTATGGCAGCTACTGTGACCCTGTATCAGACAAGAGGGAATCCACATGGGGACCTCATTGACTAGGGAGGCACTCTGTGCTCAGCAGCTGGGAAACACTGGACAGTAGGGACCAGATGTTTGCCCTGCTCTTTTTTCCTTTCTCAACACCTTGTTGTCAGGTCTCCACCCTTAGGACTGGATGGTGGGAGCTTGGTTATGCTTTGCATTCAGGGAACCACTGGTGCAGTGCAGAAGATGGGTGATGAGCATCCCAAAGAAGGGGTCTTCCAAGGAGTGGGGAGTGATGGCCCTGAACACACTTGCTTTGTGCCATGTGCTAAGTCTATGGTGGAGGCAGTAAAACTGAGCTCTGCAGTAAAAGAAAGTCCTGCCATTTAGGAGGGAGAGTTACACAGCAGAGGGTGGAAGTGCTGGCTGCAACCCCAGGAAGCGTCCGTCGCTGGGTTACGTACAGTTTGAAATACAGGACACTTTGGTGAAGTAGGAGTACTCTGTGCTTTGAAGAACAACGCAGACCAACTTAGAGCCAGCTGTGTGCTTTCTGTAACTGATGGCTCACTGTCTTGCTAAAGAGTAGCTTTTGGCTTTTAGTTTTAATTTTGGAAATAATAATAGCACATTGCATGATTCGTAATTGACCAGGAGGGAACCTAAAAGTATCATCCTGTGATCTGCTTCAGACAGATTCTTCTACTGCCATGGTGGGTAACTAGTTCAGGAACTGGCTGGGAGGGGCAGGGAGCGGGGGAAGGCTGATGATGTGAGAGACAAATTCACAAAGGCTGGCTGTTTTTATAGCCATTCAGACAACACAGCAGTAGTTAATGTTCATGTTCAACATACGAACCCTGTTTTTTGTGGTTTAAAATGACATTGTCAACTATTTATTTATTGCTTTTTATTTCTTTCTTGCTCTTTGCAGTATACCTTAGAGGTTCTTGAATGACATTTCTTTCCCCACCAATTTTTTGTCCTATTCTATTTCACAAAAGACAGCAGGGATTTTTTTCTTTTATTGCCCTCCCCCCCCCTTCACCTTTTTGTCGTGTCTCATGCATAGTTTCTGTGAGCAATTTAACCACTTCATTGTTCTACCCCTGAGGTAGTTGCATAGGAAATAAATTGTGACTAACTGTAGGAAAATTGTGACTAACTGAAAGGAACTATAAGACAATATTGTATTTTCCTTTCAAAATGAAAATGTGCCAGAAACTCCTGGATCCTTGAAAACTTCAGTGCATCGAGTCATGTATATCTTTAATAAGCTGGACTATAGGTAAGAGGAGAATACCCTGCAATGTGATCTGAAATTGTGTATTTAGCAAACAATGCCTTACATGATCTAAATAAGCAAGTGCTATGCAGTGAAGAGAACATAAAAATGCAGACTGTCCCTTGCTTTGTGATTTTTATCCGTTATCAAAAGCATCAGTCTGCATTCTAAGCTAGCTGCTGGGTTCTTTCTTGTAACAAGAGCAGAGTATGAGTTAGAGAAATGTAAATGGAGCAATCAGAACCTGCATCTTTGCTTTTCGTACTTCTGCAACTTCTGTAATGGGACTGACTGCAAATAAATCAGCTTAAAAAAACTCACCAAACAACCTGTTTCATTGCTTTTCCAAAAGCTTCCTTGGTTTTGGCAAAAGATAATTTTTTCCAACAAGTTGTAAACCTGTGGCAAGGGTGAGGATGGGGCTTTGCAGTGGGAACTACAGGAAGAGATCATTATCTGTGACAGTGCTAATGGGTGCTGTTATCATTCTAGATAGTGGGAGCTGCCAAGGTGAGCAAATGATGCATTGATTTAAATATTTTATCCCAATAGTCTAAAGAAAGAGAAAAGACTTCAAGAGGAAAAGGAGAAAAGGAGACCCAGAATCAACTGCAAATGTGTTCAGTGAGGGGAAAGAAAAAATGATGTTCAGCACTGAACAGCCCTCTGAGTTTTATGGTTTTCTTCTCCTGGCCTGGCGTTGGACATGCAGACAGGACACGGCTGGAGAAGCTGAGTCTGTTAGGATGGAGCTACTTGGTGGCTGCTGGTCTCTGGGGCTCTCAGTCTGTCTTCTTTAGCACTAGCTTGACTTACATTTTATTAGTCATTGGGTTTCTTTGGAAAAGGGGGAAGGAGATCCACGTGTAACACCAAGACTTCTTGTTGCTAATGGACTATGTTATGGAGGGCAGAGTAGAGATGTGGTCATGGTGACAGCAGTTCCTTTCTCTTTAACATGGGCAAAGATGCAGACTGATACACTATCCTTTAGCATGCCAATGTAAGACTGAAGCCAGCCTTGTGAGCACATCTTCTAATTGAATAATAATGGCATGTAACAAACCCAGTTCCTTATTGATAGGAAGAAAGGTTTAGGTCTTTTGAAACTTCATTAAACTTTCTGTAGTAATTAACCACTGTGCAAAGGTAGCTCTCTGCAGTGCTGTCAGCTGGGCTAGTTCCAATTAGACGCACTGCCTGGACGTACCTTATTGACTAATCTAGCCTGAACATCAGGCTGCTCTAGAGAAATGACTTGGAGAGAATATGCTTCTCTTTTCTCTCTTATTGGGAGGGGACCAGGTAATTTGTTTTTAAGGAAGCAGTGAGTTTGGTTATAAGAGTTTCTTTCCTGTTTTTCTCCTTGTCATGCCAGGAGACTGAAACCAAGGAGTTTTTCATAATGCCATGATTGACCAGGGCTGAATGTGAGTGACAATGGCCATTTGGGACCAACCTAAAGACTGTCTTAACTTAGCATCCTGGCTCCAGGGGTGATGGATAAGTAGGAGAGAAGTGAAAGGAGCAGGGTAAATTGGATTCTTTAGTTGGCGTTTGGCCATCCTTGTATTTAATATTTGTTGGCATTCATCCCTGTTCAAAAGACCTGTAACCTGTATAGTAAAAAGGAGCACAGTCTAGGGAAGGAAAGGGTAATAGATGTACAGGAAGGGCAGTGATGAGACTGGAGGATATTAAATCCAAGAACCCTAGTTCCCAGATGCCTTTTCCATTAGCATATATTAAATTTTGCTTTAGATCTACCTTTAGCATAGCTTGTCTGTAGTGGAACCCTTAACTGTACACAGCACCCTCTTATTCAATAGACACACTTTTCCAGTGGTGTCCTTGAGTCTCTTTGCTGTGAAAATGTGCTGTTTGCTCCTGTGCGCTCTGCAGAGCTAATATAGCTGTAGGAAGAGGATGGATTCTGCTCACCTCATCTATCATCAGCAGCCTTGTCACCTATGTACGTTTCTGTTGCTGAGCCCTTTATTGCAGGTATGGATGGGAGAACGCAGTTTCCTGGCTGGTGAGGCTATACCGCTGGTGCCCTCTCCTGGAGGTAAAGCCGGGCTCTGCTAATGCTTGTAAGAGCATCCCCTGTCACCTTTTAGTGATTCATGGCTTGGAGAGTGTGAGGCATCAAGATGGGGACTGTGGTGGGGGATCAGAAGAATGTAGTGTGCAGTCCCATACCTTGTGACAAATACCAGATGCTTCAGAAAAATGCTTGGCATCTGTGTGATAACACACGCTGCAGGGAAGTTTCTTTTATATCCTAGATAGGTACAGGCCCAGGAGTATGATGCTTTAGATCTGTATGTAGTGCTGTAACATGGCAGTGGCATTTAATGTGATGAGGAAAGTTTGTGCGGCTTTCTGGGGCTGTGCTGTGCCAGTAAATAGCCCACGTAGGATGTGGGCTACACACTGCGCTCTGTTCTGGGGACCAGGAGCTTGGAGCCTGTAGGGCTGAGGGATTTTTGTTTTGCTGTTCTCAGCAGTCAGAAAGACGGGGAATTTGGCCACCAGAAATCTGCAAAGTCAGATTACACCTTTAAAGGTCAAAACTGAGGGATAGTTCTCTCCCGAGTTAAAAGCTGTTGAGGTGCTGGGGGTAGGGTGCTCTCTGTTGGCCTGTTTTTATATGGAGGCTGGTCCAAGTGAGGCCCTGTTTTGTGACTGAGCACTATCTCAGAGTGTGCCCATAAAGCCCGTCTTGCTCACTGGGTAGCCACAACCTTTCTTTCAGAGCCTTCATTCAAAATGCAGCCTCTAGCCATTTGGCTGGCCTATCCTTAAAACTACCAATAATGCAGGCTGTTTTATACGTGTGGTCATTTTTCACAAATGTCATACAGCTTTTTCTGTCCACTTCCCCTGCAACTCTTTTAGCTATCACAAGGATGAACAGTGTCTTGATTATGCAGGCTATTTTATACGTGTGGTCATTTTTCACAAACGTCATACTTACAGCTTTTTCTGTCCACTTCCCCTGCAACTCTTTTAGCTATCACAAGGATGAACAGTGTCTTGATTTCCTCTGTGAGGCTAAGGAGGGGCGACCCACAGTTGAGGCACATGTGTTGAGTAAAGAAAGACCAGCTACCAAAGTTTAACAATGCCATGGAGCAGCCCCTCTGATCCAGACCAAAGGCCTATCTAACCCTGGATAACTGATATGAGAGAGGATAGATACATGCACTGAGACCAGGGTTATAAACTGCACTGGATCGGGAGCTGTGAGCACTACCAGATATGAAAGGGAGCTGCGATGAGGTGTATTAGCAGCCAGGGAGAAAGGAGGTGAGCAGGCAACAGTGTGGATATGAACATTGTGCAAGGAGATGGGAGCAAGGATGTAGGAGCTGAGAGAGTGCAAGGAGGCAGAAGGAGAAAGATAAGGTTGCTGGGGGTGCATTGAAGGAGATGGAGACCAAATGGCAGCAGTTGAGTTGGCAGGAGGGGAGGAATTGGTGAAAGAAATTGTGTAAATTGTTCTAGTGTCCAAAGCAGGTGGTCCTGTTCTTCCTCCATCTTCTGACTTCTTTCTTGTAATCCCCAATCCATCCGTTGCTTTGCTCCCACACAAGTCTCTGTGCAGTCCTGAGGTGGACAGGACTGATGCCACTGAACAAAGCTTATTATTCATCTGGGACAATTTCCCAGTCTATTTTTCTGTGTTGTTGCTCACACAGCAGTATTGGTAAAAGGCAAGTTGCAGCTCATGAAAAATGGCCCAAAGAGGGATGGGTTCCTTCAGCAGCAATGTCAGCTCCTGCTGGCTTTGCTTGGGTCAAACTAAGCCTAGTGTGTGAATGTGAAGGTACACCAATTCCAAGTCTTCCCCTTGCTTTGTCTTTTTTAGGGATGCGGAAATGCCTTTAGGAACCTACACCGAGGAAACACAACCTGAGTGCAGAAGTTGCTACCTTAGACCCCAAGTCTGTATTATATTTTTTGTGGCTCCCTTTGAGAGCCCCTTTCTGCCCTATCTGTGAAGTCTGTACAAACGCAAGGATGTTTAGCTTAAGGCAGTGCGTACTGCTGGACAGCGAGATGCCTCCTTGACAGATACTTGTGGTGCTTATGATTGTGAGGAGGGTATGGCAGCATTTCCAAGTTCCTCTTAGTGCTATAGGAAAGGCTGTGTTAGAGGAGGGTAAGGTGGTCCCATTTTGTGTTACTGAGGGCTAGGAAAGAACCTGTGATGCATTATGGAAAATATAGAAAATTGGAAAATCAAGTGAAGCCATCAGCCACCTGGCAAGGCCTATATTCGTTTACTCTACTGGGATGCTGAATTTGTAAAACTTAAAAAAAACCCCAATAATTCTGAGTCTCTGTATTCCCAGCCAGCTGGCTGCAGTTGCTGTGATAGTCACCTCATTTACAAGAAAACAGTGAGTTGCCAGGATCTACTGAACTTTGAAACATCAGCAGAGACCAAAAAGTTCTGCTTTAGTGGGCATTGTGATGGGCCTAGGGCAGTTTGACTATTGTACCTCAAATTCTGCAGGTCCCTTGTCAAATACTTAGTTTTCTTTAGAAATTGAGCTCTTTCCTCCATTTTTCTTTTAGGGTTGTTTTTCCTTTCTTTTCTTTTTTTTTTTTTTTTTGAGGCTTTTTCTGATCTGGAATTCGAACCTTTATTTTTAGTCAAGTTTGTGTGTGTATATATGTAAGGGTACATTTTATACATGTTGGATATTTTCTGTTTTGGAATAGTTTTCTTCTAATCGTTTTACTTTGGGGAGTGTCTGGAAAGGGAGAGCAAGTGGGAGGGACAGGGCTGCGAGGCATATTTTGCTTTAAATCACTGATTTCTAAAGAGATTTCCCCTGTCTTAAACTATGTTGGTGGAAAGTCATTGCAATCATTTACTCTAAGAGAAGTCTGACTCTTGGGACAAATCTCTGGAGTGCATCTGAGCTTTCCATCTATTGAATTCTCCTTGCTGAATATTGATACTGTTGTCTGGGTTACAGAGAGAGATTTGAGCTTATGAGTTACATTAGTTCTTTATTACATCTTCTTAGTTGAAGCTGTATTTCATTTGTTCCTGAAGCAGCTGAAGAACCTGAGTTTGAGTTGTAAAGCCATGATGGAACTCGGAGAAACAGGTTTTTCTCTCATTAGTAACAGGCTGTTGGGACCAGAGTGTACAAGATGGGAAGCTGACACAGTCTGCTCTGACATTGGGGCAAAGTTATGCCTGGAAAGGACTACAGTTCTACTGGAGCTCAGGGTGTTAAGCATCTCCCAGAAATCAGTGATGCATCCCGAGTGACTCAGGGTGCAGATGTGGTTGAGCCACTGTAGCAAGCTGTAATCAATTTGGCAAGACTTGCTTCCAGGTGAAACCCAGGCATATAGGCATATGACTTCATTTGAGGTCTGGTCCAGTCCCTTCCTCTTGTCAGGTATTTTATTTTTGTATTTCAAAAATCCTGCCTGGGGACTGAAAGTGGTTTCTGATATTTAGCGTGTGTGTGTGTGCACGGGGAAGGAGATAACTTATCTTTCCATCACTGTTTTTGATGATTTCTTTTCCTATTTAGTGGTCTGTAGCCCGACTAACTTAAGCACTTTTATGCCTTGGTAGTCCTGTGTTGCTGTCAGTGTCTGCTTAGCAGCCTCATTCAAGCATCCCCATAGCTATATGTAATCCTCAGCACAGGTAAGGGGGTATCTTCACAGGTGTTGAATGCTTGAGCAAGTCTGTTCCCATTTGTGCCTTTTGCAAAACTAACCCCTGTCAATAATTTATAAGCACTAGGAAGATCTCATCTAGAAAATGATGTATAATTCTTGTCAGCCATGTTCAAGGAAGAGGAATTGAAAATGGAACAAGACAGGCAGAGATGGGCTACTAAGATGACTGGGGAAAAGAGATCCCCTCTCATGAGAGGAGACTAAAAGCTTGTAAAACTGGTGGAAAGGATAACTGAGATGGGAAGTACTTGTTCTCTATAAATACATTAAGGTCACAAATACTAGGGAGGGAGAAGAGCTATTAAAAACAGAGGGCAGTGTTGGTTCAGTAACAATCAGCTGTTAACTGTTAGTGAATGAGCTGAAGGTAAAATGGGAAAAAGGCTTCTGTGCAGAGCAGTGAAGCTGTGTAATGGCTTTTTCAGAGGTACCGTGAAGGAAATGAACATTTTATTAATGGGAGCTGGTTGCTGAAGATAATTCTGGAAGACCGGCACACAAGAGGTCCCTGCCATTTGTATGTTCCCAGACAAAAGTTGAGACACTTTTTGTAAATTTTTGGGCACCATCTTTTTCTAGGATGAATTTAAATGGCAATAGTCCAGTCCTCCAAGAGTTTTCACGTGAATATACTGTTACTGCGTGAATGTGCAACTTGTGTGTGTAAGCAACTGCTGCATTTCACTCCAGAAAGAGCTTGTATGTTACACCTTGCACAGGCTAAGTGATGCTTTGGGATAATTCTGTATGTCAACCTTGGCTACTTTTAAGGTGTTTTGGAGCGAACAGTGTTCCTGGACACATAGGGAACAGGTGCTTACTTCAGGAGATGGTGATGAAGATCAAAATAGCTCTACTTGGTGATAGCATAAAGCTGTCTCCTGCTCAGAATAGAGTGATAATTCGAAAAACTTTCTTGGACATCTAGAAGGTGATCTGGGGCATTTGCTTTATTGGCCCGCCTCTCTGCTGAAGAACCTTCAATTTGTCTTTTCAGGAATAGGGCACAGTGTTTGCACTGACTTTGGATGGGAGCCCAGGTATTCTTTTCTTCTTTTCTTTGCAAAGAGCAGGTGGAAGATGACAAGTAAATGATGACATTATTACGCTTGCACTTTAATAGTTTCCAAGGAACTTGCAAGTAAGCGAAGGCAACACATGAAATATTAATGGTTTGTCTTTGCTCTCATACAAAAGGTTGAAAGCTTCCAGAGCCGGAGTTCAGGGTATATGAAGCATATGGAAATAGTGCCTGCAGCTTTGCCTGAAGGGCTAATACTGACCTTTTTTGGATTGATAAATAAGTTTTTTTTCTTTTATCTCAATTGAAAAAAGAGATCTTGTTTCCACACCCAGGATTCAGTCTCTTTGTCTGGAGCACTTTCCTTTAGATCTCTCTCCTCTACAGCCACTTTGCTTGTTTGAGGGTAAAATAAAGTTCTGAAGGAAAATCTTTCCCTTGTGCCTCCTTTCCTCCCCAGTTTATAGAAGGACCACAACTAGAAACGTTTCTCTGTAAATGAACAGAAGAAAATGGACATGGCAACAGCAGAACTTCTACAACTGATTATACCCAAGAGGAAACTCTACCTTTCAGTATAATGTCATAGATCTGTAAGCAGGAGGAATGCCCAGCTTTTTCCACAGGTGTTGTGTGTCCATTTCCTCTAAGGGCTATGCTTCTCTCTTACAGGGCTTTCTGGAAACTCCAAAGGCAACAGAAGTGTCTATATACCTCCCTGTTGTTTTCCCTTTAGGCCTTTCTCTGTTCCAGCCTTTGATTGGCATTAATTCAAGATCCTACTGCTCCTAGTCAGCTGTAATTGACTGGCTAAATGTGAAGAGCAGGCATGTGAGATCACGCGGCACTGATGGTGGGTGCTTGCCTCTCGAAACAGCCTGTGTTCCGCTGCCTCTCAGTGCTGCCCTGCTGCCCCTGCCATGGATGGAGAGAGATTTGTGCCCCAGGTTGGAGCAGTAAATTCTTGCAGGTTTCCCCATGTGTCAGCCCCTGCAGGGAGTTGGCACGATGTGGTGATTCAGTACATAGCTGGGATCTTGGCACTGTGGCCGGAGCACTGTCAGTGGTGAGTTAAGCCGAGGAGCGCTTTGTCCTGGCTACTTATCACTGCTGGTGATATCTGGAATGCAAGAAAGCCAGGGAGACTTGCAGGTCTGTGACGATAATTTCTCTCCAGGTGACTAGAAAACTAGTCAGGACTTTACCTAGGAGCTGGAGACAAGTAATCTCTAGTAGCAGGGTTCAGTGCAGGGCTGTTACTGAGCTGGTTAGAGGGCCCAGAACTGAGAGGCAGCATTTCCCTTCTGATCTGCCTATGTCTGGACGTGTACTGTGTATTACAGGACATAGGTGCTGCAGTTGCTGTGTTGTGTCCCCACCCTCCCCTCCCCTGGATATTTGCGCTCCTGTGATGGGATGTCAGAAGCGTTGCTCTTCAGTGATGTGATCAGGGGCTCACTGACTCCCTGCTGTCCATGTCCTGGGGTAGTGGGGGATCTTTTGGTACTTAAAGCTGCTCTTACTGGTGCTGATACTGAAAGCTGATAGTTTTAGTGAAGTGTGGGTGTGAGGTCCCAGGAGGTGAGTGGCTCCTGCTGCAGTGTGCTGGCTGGCTCTGCAGCCAGTTCTGTGCGTGAGCAGGTTCCTTCCATGGGGTGAAATTCCCTGCCCAGAGAAGCAGTTGTTTCCCGTCAAACTCTCATGCCTGTGGAAGGAGGCAGGCAGTGTTGGGGTGATCAAATGCTGAGGGAATTAGAATAGGTTGTGTGCTCATGCATTGAACCACTTCCTGTAAGGGATGATCACCTACTGTATCATCAAAACGGTGATGATTTATAGCCCTGGTCATCTGAAGCAGCGCTTGCAGAGGGCGGATATACATGTTTCTTTCACCTACTTGAAAAAACCTTTAGGTATGGAGGTAGCAAACTAACAGCCCTACGACTCGTTCTCTACCTACAGAACAGGCAGAGCATAGTACAAACTGTGGTAATGTCACTGGGAGCCTGCCTTGACTTGGATTGGGGGAATTGCCAGCACTCGGACCTGTTTTGGCTTGCAGGAGAGGGGTCCCTTTTACAGGATGTCAGGGAAAAGCAGCAAAACTTTGGAGCTGATGAAATTAAATTAATTCAGAGACCAGCCTGTTGTTTAACCAGCATTAGCATTCAGCTATGACTGACTGTAATGGCTAAAAGTATGGTTGCATGGATTTTAATATTGTATTTGGTTTACTTAAAAATAACAAATACGTTGGCTTTTGGGAAGCTGAGTCCTCAACCAGAGAATATCTACACTTACTGCAGAAGTCTGGTTTTCTCCTACTTATTTTTACTTGCACAGACTGTCATTAGTTACTGTGGGGCATTTAACCCTGAGATGATGTTCTTTGGATAATGCCATATCCGCAGAGATAACGCTGACTGTCCAGTTCTTGGTACCTCCTTCTCTTGGCATTAGTAATGCTCTCTACAGGATTCAACCACCCACCTACCCTTTTCCATGCTCCAGTGAGGTTAAAGGAGACCCATAACTGCGAAAATTTAATATTTGCAGGTAAAGTTAAGGGTGGAGTGAGAACAGAATGAATAGAAGAAGAGCAGGTGCTCAGACAGTACAGCAGGAGAGAGAAGTGTCAAGACAGGAGCCATGATGCAGAAACAGTCTGTATCTCTGAAGCTTTCCTGTGTATGGTTGTGTGGCTTGTGTTTTTCCTGTGTTGAAGAACAGAGCAGTGACGGTGACTGGCATCAGTAGCTGGGCTGCTACTGGTGGATATGCCAAGGAAATTATAGCCAGGAGTTGCAGAGGTTTGCAAATATTCCGCAGCACTTCAGCTGTCAGCAGTTCTGGCATTTTATAATCCCACCTCCCTTATTAATCTCTGCTGCAAGTGATTTTTTTTTTTTTTTTTTTATTATTCTTGTGTGCATGTGCATGCTCTCTATTAATGCTCTGTCACGCCTGCCCTGCCATCCAGTGCTGCATAGCGCTGGAGATGACATTTGCAAAGTGTCAGCAATCCGGCAGCTTGGAAAGGCCAGTCTGCTCTGGGCAGATTTCAGTACCTAAACGCTATTGTTGTAGCCTGCCTAGGAAGCCTGGCCTCAGAAGGGTTTCTTGAGCACTGATAAAGGATAAACCCAAAGAGAAGAATGAATCTGTAGAGTATTTGTAACAGGTGGAAGCTGAAGCAAAGAGAAACCAACAGTGTTATGAAAAATGTGGGTCAACAGAAGGCAGTTTCTAAAGTCAATTAATTTTTTTTAATCTGTAGCTTACAATAGTCAAACCAAAAAGTTGAATGAAGTGTTTCAATTGGAGGGGAAGATACATTTTTATCAAAATGCAAATGTTTTGTGAAGGCAGTTCAGTTTTGAAAACAGCTTCCGTTTCTGAAAAGTATTCAGAAAATAAATCCATTTAAAAAGCTGAGCAGAGTATGAAGCAGTTAGGAAATACTTTAACTTGTGTTCTCTTCTTAAAAGCAAAAAAATTTAATAAGCTATGAAAACTTAATGGAAAATATTTTTGCAGTGAAATTGAATATTAATTTCATTAAAAATTTTTTTCTCCTCCACTCCCCCCTCGCCTGCCCCCTCGCTAAAGGAATTTGAAAGCTTTGACTGGTAGTACTGGCAAGAGCCTTCCAGCTGCCATTCCAGTGCAGGACTTCAGGACTGGGATCCCAGTGGACCTTGCTTTCTAAAGCTTTTGAATCCACTAGAATGAAGCTTGCTGTTTCTCTTGTTGATTTTTCTGCAGGCTAGTTCTTCTGTGGTTTTGTTCGTACAATTAGGATTTGTTCTGGATTCTGGAATTTTGTATGGTTTGGAGAAGGGGTAGAAATGGTGGCATAGTTTAGCTGAGATGAATGCTTCACAACTTTGAGTTCTGGTTGGTTTCCTTAATTTCATCAGTGGTTTCATTCTAACAACAATGGAAAAATTAGAATATCATGTCTGCTGGCACCAGAGCTCGGTAGAAATTGCAGTTCTATCACTGGCATTTTATTCCTACAACATGTGATTGTCCAGATATATGAATAATCCTGACAGTATGGCAATCATTTGACCTACACATGTTGTTCTCTGACTTACCACCTAAAAAGCAAAATATCTCTGCTTATTAATTTTGCTATCAACACTGTAGGTGAGAGAAGAAAAATTTCATTACATTTGTATTTGATGTGAAAAATATCAGGCTCAATTCATCAGGCTACTTGGGCGTGCTGAAGTATGGTGAAGCATTGTGCCAAATCCCAGCTGCTATTCTCCTTGGTGACAAGCAGCAGGAGGAACGGATACTGAGTAAAAACTAATAAGCTGCAGTGCATGGGACAAGAGGGAGCACAGCGATAAACTGTCAGACTGATGGTAGCTCTAGCTGTAAAGTGTGAGAATGAGGCACTGAACTCATCCTGTCTAGAGGCACTGAACTCATCCTGTCTAAAGCTGCTGAACTGAGAGAAGGACTGGAACCTGAGAGAAGGAGTTGTAGGAGGAAGCACTCAAAGCTGTGCTCTAACAGATCACAAAAGGACCCTTGGACTTGGGCTTATCCCAAACCTGTGAGTGGTGGAGGGCAGGTGAGCTGGCTCGTGCTGTCATGCCTTGGTGCTCTGCCTTCCTGCCACTGCCTTTGGGGTTTTCATGAAAAATCATGGAGGGACCTGCTTTCTGCCCTCTCACTGCATTGCTGGGTGGTAGGTGGAGAGGGACGACCTGCTCACTTCACCACTCGTGGTCTCAGCTTTTACTGTCTTTGCATACAGGCCAAGGTGGGTTGCTGGCAGATCTGTGGATGGGGAACTTGTCCAGCACCTGAAAGGTGTCTATGTGTCAAGCAGCACAAAGAACGCTTTCAATGGGAACTGCTGAGTTTTAGGGCTTTTGTAAGCTGAGAATTTATAGGTGCAGATATACTTTAATGCCTTACTGTTGAGAGCTGTTATCACAGGAAGGTGGTAGGAGAGCTCGACTCTAAGCTTACGACAGCCTGACCTCTTCCTGAGAAGAAGTGCCACTTGCACACGCTTCTGGTACAAGAAGCTGGTCCTTCTAGTAAAAGAAACCTCTTTTGTGTCTAATCCTCCTGGCTGGTTCAGTCTTGGTCTATGTATAAAGGGCTAAGTAGCACTGCTGGTGATAGAGAGCTTTCCCACTTGTTGATTTCTATGTTATTTTTATCACTGCAGATAAGTGCTCCAAGAAGTTACCAAGTGTTGGTAACACTTTTTTGTGGCTGATGAGCTAATACTGAAGACTCATCATTCCCTCCTTCCATCCCTTTTCGTATGCATCCGAATATGTTTCTGGGGGCAGGGTGGATTTGTCATTGTTACTAAGCAATGGAAATAATCTTAATTCAGACTCATGCTCTGATGTCTTCTAAGAGAAGTTTCAGTGTCTGCTTTCTTTGCATAATTGGAAGTGCTCTGCGTTATTACTGACTTGCAGCAGTGTCTGACCTATGAATGCATGGCAATTTCTGTGTGGATGCCAGCAGGTTGTGTGTGGTGACGATGGGAAAGGGAGGAGGTTTGCAATGTGGGAGTATGGTTGTTTCAATGACAGTCAGCAAACAGGATCAGGAGGGCTTTATTAAGATGAGAGCAATCTCATGCTGCCATTTTTTTGTAGTCAGTCGTGACACCTGGTTTGACTGCAGCATTTTCTTCTCTCAACTTTTCCAAACTTCGTGTTTCTCACATTGTTAGCAGGGAAATGAGCTGCATGGCACTCGTGCCCCAGCAGTGTGGTCATGGTGAAAGAGGGACAGTGTGAGCAGTTATTCCCCTGAGTGAGCATTATACAAATCTAGAAGCTTGCTATTAGGACCCGTCCATGTGCTAAGGCTGGCCTAGGTTGGGGGATGCTTTTGCTTGTATCCTGGCTGCAGTCTGTTGCCCTGAGTGTTTTTCTGGCTTTGTGGTTACACAGCTCTTTGAGCATCTCACAGTGGACTTTCACCCTTCAGATGTACCAGTGGAGTCAGGAATGGGCATCTCTGTTTCACGAGGAACCAGGCCGTATTTAGTGACTTGCTTGGGGTCAGACTGAAAGTTTGGGCTGGAACTCAAAATTGGTCTCTTAAAAAGAGAGGGCTATGAGACATTCATTGTTGTTCTCATTTTCCTGTGTAAACTTGCTCGTAAATAACTGCCAATGTCTCTATTACTCCAGTAGTAGCAGTAAAAATATTGTAGCCTGGCTCCTGCCTTGTGCTTTCTATCTCTCTACAGGTATCCAAAACCAGCTGTTATGTGTCAGGATCGCTGTGTAACAGATGAGGAGTCTCTGTGACAGAAAGATTAAGCGTCTTACTGGTATATGCATAGATCAGTGAAAAATCAGAAATGTGGCAAACTGCCAGATTTCCTGATCTGAAAACTAAGAAAAGAGCATTTGGGGAGCTGATCTGTTGATGTTTGCTCAATATACTCCAAACTCTCCTAGATAAACATCTCCAGCATTCTCTTAGATTCTTCCAAGGGTGTGTGTCTTGCTCCAGGGTAAATTGTGTCAGTCCTTCACCAGCTCTGTGCATGGTGACATTTTCATGATGTCTCATTTAAGGGATTCAGCATTGACTATTTTGCCTTGGTTATTGCTTTAAGCTTGAGGAGACAACAGGATAGCATCCTTGGGCTTGTCCTCTTACCTATGTTGCCACCTGTCCTCTGCTCTTTCTGCAGCCAGAAGCAGATTTTTTCCCAATAGCATACGTTGTCACTAATTAACATGGTACCAGGAGAGCATAGTGTCCCCCTGTAGAGGAAAACCAGCTGATGATGCATGACATCTATCTAGTGTAGGCTGAGCTGACTGAATCTCATACTTGTGCCCATGAAGTAGGCTACACTTGTGTTTAGTAGCAATAGTTGTTTGGCTCCCTTGCTGCAGTGTGCAAGCACTCCAGAAACTAACAATCCGTAGGAGTATTGCAAGGCAGGACAGGTCTTTCACTGTTTACCAATCGCTGGCCCAATAAAATTAGGAAAACTGTGGCAGGCTGTATCGCTTCACCAGGTGAATGGCAGAGGGATGTGTACAGTCCTGGCTGAACTGCTGTGGAGCTCAAGGCTCGCAATGGGTGAGGACAGAAGATCCTGAGTGAGGAGCATTGACCAAGCTGTGTAGGGACCTGACCCAGGGAACAGCAAAGTGCAACAGCTTCAGGAGGGAGTGGATGCTTCTTCCCTTGTGCCTGTCTTTTGGCTACTGCTGTTAATTTTCCCATGTACTAAATGACTTACTCAACTACCTTTTTTTTTTTTTCTTTAAATGAACCAATTAATTGCTTAATTTCCCTGTGCCTGGCTCTTCTGTTGCATTGGGGCACAGCAGGGAGGCTGTGTGTGGAGGAAATGCCTGCTCTATTGGCTACTTCTAGGGAATTAAGGATCCGAGCAGCAGCTAATCAGTGTTTTCGCTGTAGTTTTCAATATTCTCTCAGTGTTAATGTTGATAATAGATAGCTGGCCCAATTAAAAAAAAAAAAAATTATCAAAGTGTGTTTGAAGTGCCCTTAGGTAATTCTGCATGCGTTTGCTAGCTGCTCTCCAATGAAACAAAATTTGACCTTCTGCAGAACAAAATCGTGTTACAGAGAAGGAAGGAGACAGTGGGAGAGCAGGAGGTAAAAGTCGATGTTAATAAGTTGTGGCAGAGATTTGGCTGTACTGGATCATTTTACCTGTTAAATGCAGTATCCTCCTTATGGCACTGAGCAATAAATGGGTGTTATGTTTGAGTCATAATCTTCTGTGCTAGCTCTTCAATGATATCCAGAGGCAAAGAAGTAGGTATCTTTTGGACCCTGAAGGCAGTTAATTCACGTTCTGAAGCATGAGATTTGATTACTGTTACCTTAGCTGCTGCAGTTATTGACAGTAAAATTAACCAGCTCTTTTTAAAGCCTAGACTTGTTCTGAATATACTGGCCATTTAATAGGGTCACCTTTCACTGATATGTGAGGCAGTGGCATCAGAAGTGGGTAGAGGGTTGGATTTCTGCCGGGATCTTCACTCAGACATGAATTCCCAAACACTTGGTGCAGCTGGGCATTGAATTTGTGTGTACGCTTGCTGTGGTCCTGTGAGCAAAAGTGGCTGAGTGCATATGACAGAAAACCATCAGACACCAGGTTAGCGTTTGCTCATGCACTTGGCATGCTGTGTGGTGGTGTAATAATGACAGGCCCACAGGTGGTAAAGTTTCTTTTTAAAATCAGGCCCCTCCAATTTAGCATAGAAGTACTGATACCAAAGTTGAGAAATTCCCACTGTGATGCTGTGTTAAGCTGGGCTCAGGCTAATTATTTTCTAAGAGGGTGCAGACAAAGTGCTGGATTAAAGCAAGAGAAAGTGGTGGCAATTAGGAGAGGGAGACTTCCATTTTGAAGTCAGCAGTGAGTTTTGATGCTAAAGATATCCTCTTTTGGATCTGATGTATAGACTGTGGTTTAGCTTGTGTGTCTTGCCTCTGGTCTTAACGCACAAAGAGACCTAGCTGAAATCCTGTGTATTATGGGTGAACCCTATGCTTAATGTTTGTATCTTGTGGCACTTAAGAGTTCCATTAGGTAACCTTTTAAACTCCAAAAAACATAAGAGGGCTATCTGTTGTTGCGTGGCTGGCCTTAATGTCATGTCAGCAGACATGAAATACGCCATGGTTGTTAGCAGTGCTACTGGTCAGACTTCAATATGGACAGTTGTCTGTACCATATCAAATCAAAAAAGCAAAGTTCAGTTGGATGGCATAGTCATCTTTGCTCTATCAAGCTCTTAGAGTGCCAAAACCTTTATAAAACTGCATCTCTTCACCTCAAGAGAAGGAGAAACAGGAGAGTAAGAGATTCCTAATGTTAGAAGCTGGTGGATGAGTTTGAATATAATTTCAAATTCTCTAGAAAGTGGGTCAGTTTGAGTTTGTTGAAGGCTGTGAAGTGCTGAGGGCTGTGAAGTCTGGGTTGTTGTGTGCTTTAGGAGTGTAATACCAGTACCAGCTATCGGAAGGACCTGCTTGCCTGCTCAGGATTGCTCCATGTGGTAAGAGCTGCTCAGTCTGAGTGCTACTATTCGGAAAGGAACTGCAATACAAGTGATAAAGAGGAGGGATCAACTTTTTATTGGGTTGCAGGACCAATTTCATTAAGGGGAGATAAAGAAGATTTTCATCCAAATCCTGATTTTGCCAAGACTTCCTTTGTGCCACAGAGCAAGACACTAGGCTTAAGTCCTCAAGGAGATTTAGGTGCCTAATGCCAGCTTAATTTCAGTGGCTGCCAAGTGCTTGAATAGGAGTTGGAGCTGTGTGAACCAGGTATCTTAGGCCCCAGGAAAGTTGCTGACTACAAAGCAGAGGTGGTGTGCAAAGAAGCTGCAGTTATTTGTGAAAACACCTTCATTGGACACAATGATTCCAGAATAAGCTTGTTCCTGTGAAGTGTTGCTACGCTTATTTAAGAATGCATTTCTTTCTCCAATCAGTTTCCCTTTACAGATAGTCCATGGTCTCTCTGCAGCTTAATTCTCCACCTATAAAACACAGTTAATATTGTCTATCACTTTTTCTCAGGTTGTAAGATCTTCTGGGGGCAGAGTTGCCAATGTTCTTACAAAAAACCTGACAATCCATAGGTTTGATCCTGTTTGGATCTTGAAGTGCTATTTCTGTGCGAGCAATCACTCACAAAGGTACAGCCCAGAATCTGTCCTCTTGTGCTGAGCAACCAGTTTCTCCAAAACACTTTTCTCCAGCTTCTCTTGCTGTGTTCAGGAGCATCAGCCTGTATGCTTGGTGTAGCCAAATCCAGCACCTAGAAGAAATAAATGAAATGGCCTAGATACTGCGAGAGTATTTAAACTTAATATCCAAAGGGAGTTGAAAGACAAAGTTTCTGAAAAGCTCTTGTAGCTGACTTTCTAGATCTTCTACTCCTTAGCAAAAATGCTGCAAATTGGACTGCTAATACCAGCAAGTATTTTTCCTTGCATTAGCTTCTCTGGGGGGATGGCTTACTAGACTGTATTAAAACTGTCGCTGGAGACTGAAGAACAGCTGAGATTTGCAAGTCTTGGATTCTGAGCTGTCCTCTGTCTTCAGAGGCAGCATTATTGTTTGGGCTATACAACATTAAAATGCAAAGTGAAGATGTAGTACTGCTGGACAATTCTGAGCTGCAGCTGATATATTGGCTGTTAGTAGATGCTTACTCTGCTAGCAGAGTGCTTGAGGCCATATTTGTGGCATAGTGCCAAAAGCCTGCGAGCTGTGCATTATTAATAGGCAAAGTTCTTGAGGAAAGGATGCATAAATGCCTTTTGCCGGTCTCACTTCTGCAGAGAACTGAGAAACACTCAGCACCTACCTGGTAGTTTGCAGAATTGGATCCTGGATTGAGAGGGGACTCTGCCCAGAAAACATTCTCCCTGTTAATAAAGTAAAAAGATGATTTGAAAAGTCATGGTACAGAAATACTCCTTTCACCTTAGTCAGGAGGCCTGGCACAGTCTGTGCTGGTGGCTGGCACCAGCAAGAGTCAGTAGTATTAGCCACAATGGATGCATCTGGGAAGGTTGAAGGGCTTGACAATTTGGAGCTGTGTGTTGAAGAGGTACTGAGGGATGTGAAGTGAAACCCAGTTAGTCCAGAACCTGGTAACTGTACTGGAGCAGTGTTCAGAAGTTACCATATCCTGTAGGATTCAGGAGATGGGAGTTCAGGTCCTAGCTTGGCTACTGACTTCCCATGTGACTTCAGGGCAGGTGTTCAAAAGGGTCTTGGCATTTACAGAACAGAGTAGCAGGTAGCAATTTCAGTCCTCTCACATTCTATCCTGTGGGTTTCTGGATACTTTGGCTCCTCGCTGGTAAAACAGGAATGAACATGCTTTTCAGGACACCTGGAACAGTTGAGAACAAGTGTATTAATATATAGGAGGAATACAGATACAGTGATGATGGAAGGTCATGAAATGCCCAAATCAGTGTTCTCAGGCAGATCAGGCATTCCTCCTTCAGTCAGAGTGGAAATAACTACAGTGTTTCACATATTAGATACCATCTTCCCAGAAGGCAGATGTGAGACTGCATACACAAGTGTAAACAGACCTAGCTCAGCAGGTATTTATCTGCACAAGTGGATGTAGTTTTGAGCTAATAAGCTCATTATATCACTAAAGAAGGCAACACTTGGTTATCTTTTTTCTGGAACGGATCAGATTTGTGGGATGTTATATTAGCATTTGGTGCTTTTCACATTGTCACCTCTTTCATTTTAATGGTTTGCAATCACTTAAAATAACAATAATAATGAAAACATTTTCAAGGTTTTTTTTTCCTCTTTTCAGCCCCACACATTGTCTCACATTTTGCCTACCAGCACCCCACCACTGACCCTGCATTGACAAACCTGTGGAAAATCACCTGTGGTGAGACATGGCATGAAGTACTTTATGTGGGTGGTGAGCTCTGTGTGCTGATGACCCCACTCTGGAGAAGATTTTTAGATCAGCCCTTAAATTAACATGTTAGAGCCTTCTAAAAAAAACCACAAACAAACAAAAAAAAACCCAAAACCAAACAAAAAAAAAAACCAAACAAAAAACCCCAAAACAGGAGCGGGGAAGGAACGTTATGCTCCTGCTCTTTTTTTCTTTTTGATGTAGTATGACCTATACAACTTGTCTGGTGGCTCCACATTTGAGGAAGATATTCTTCACCTTGGTGCTACAGAACTAGTGTCCTGAAGATCTGTTATCCTTGAAGACTTCAGATGTCAGAGTTTTTTTTGGGAGCTGGTGGCTTAGATAAGAGCTCCCTCCACAACAACAGCAACAAAAGGACAGACATTGTTTTTTCTGTTGTCTATCCTCTGAGCCCAAAGAGGAATTTAGGCTGGGATAATAAATTTAGGTCTGCATTTTCTCTGCTTTGTATAATCCCCTCTCCTTGTGCCTGATGCACTGATGTTTTTAAAGTATTCCTTTGGCTCATCCCAAATGTGATTATTATCACTTTTAATTATTGATGAAGTAATTATTATCGTAGAGTAATTTACTTTGACCTTTTTGGAGCCCATCTCTCCAAGGCATCTGACTTTGTGTTCCTTCTGTGTTGTGAGGAATAACAACTTATTCTGTCCAGCTGGAGAAACAGCTGTCTGTGGGTTAGAAAGCCATGACTATTATGCATCACCACCACTGAACAGCCATCCATAGGGTCTAGAGAGCCCAGGAAAACTGTGGAGATTAGCTCCTTGCATTTTGGTTAGATTTAGTGAAACTTTCCATTTTGAGGATGAGGATACTAGCCACAAACAGCCTCATTTGCTGTCTTTGACTACAGACTTTGCAGGGATTTTGGAACTCTGTTATCCTCTGTGAACTGGAAGGGCAAAGGTATCTAAAGACTATGCTGAAGCTCTCTCTGAGGGTAGCTGGCATCCTCTTCTAACAGGATTTATTGTTCCAGTCAGTGGGATAAAGCTGATGGTATAGACCAACAAAAGCATGCTTACTGCAAGGGACTTTTTTGCAAGGGGTCATGCAAAGAGACTCGTTTTCAGTACTGTTCTGTCTCACCTCTGCTGACCCACTGTCACATTGAGTCAGTGGTGCTGTTCTCTGGGCACCAGACTCTTTGCTTTACTGTGGTCACTGGAAGGCAAAAATGTAAATAATCATAAGCTCTGTGCTGTAATAGTCCATGTATTAAAACCATGCTGGAGACCACTTTATAGCCTTCATCACAGCAGAATCAAGGCCCTAATTCTCCCTTGGAGCAGAAGTAAACAACTTCAGACCTCATGAGCATTATATGCCTTTTGGACAGATGAGCTAATTTTTGTTGTGGCAGAGCAATGTGTGACCCAGTTTAAAAGGATGCAAATTTTTCATGTCTCCTGATGCTAGCGAATAATGCAGAGTTGGACCACTTCTTGGCCTGGCTTTTTGATATTAATAAGCCCCATTTGTTTTTTCCCAAGTGGGAATGGGATGAGAACACATGCTTAATTGTGTCTAGGTGTGAAAGATGCTACCTTATTCTTAGAAGAGCATGAAAGAAGTAAACCCCTTTTAACTGAAGATACCAAGCAGGATCCACATGGAAACTGATGCTGAGTTTTGGAAGTCAATTTTGGGCAAGTGACTCCTATGAAATTGATCTTCCATAGCAGTCTTTCCTCTGGGGCTGGGTGCACAGATGCTGTGCTGGTAGGTTTTACTAGAAATATGTGGGTGTGGAACAAATGGCTGTGACAGGCAGCCGCCAAGCCATGCTGCCTCCTGCTTGTTGTGGAAAAGGGGATCTGGCTCTAGGTAATATCACCTCATTTAGGATGTAGAAGTGTGGTGTGGCGTGGCACTTGGCAAGAGGAAGCAGCCCCTGCTTATGATCTTTCTTTGGATTGAGGTTTTGTTCACTGAGACTTTTAAGGAGAAGAAGCTCCTGTTTTGGTCAATATTAGCCCCTCTCCTGGTTGCCAGCAGCGAGGACTGTGTAGTCAGGGGAGAGCATTCTCTGTTCTGGCTGTGCATTTTATCCTGCCTCTTGTGGCAAAGACAAATTGGGCACTCTGCTGCCCCAGACCCTGTTTTTGGGTTGCAGAGAGAAGCGTCACTTCCATAGTCACAGTCAGCTTGGATTTGCAATTCTGTTGGAAACGTGGGATTACTAATTGCTTGTTCATTCAGGCCAGCAAACTTTAGAAGATTGGCTAGCACAGGTCTGGTAGCTAGCTGTAAGTCTCTCTGGTTTTATTTTGTTGAAGTAATGCTGGCTTATACGAGTTGACATGTGACTGTATATGGGATGCAAGGTTTGCCAGAGCAGCTGTTGCATTTACCTGTGTGCATGAAAACCCACTATTGTCATCCTTGAGGAGTAAAATGCTCAAGACTGCTAACCTGATCCCCCTCATGAGTGGGTCTTGCATTTACATAGATCTCCTTGCACTTGAAATACTTACTGGGAAAATCTACATACTTCTACCTCTTCTCTGGGGGCACACATGCCCACTCTTGACCTAGACAAGAGCATGTTCAGGAACAGCAAGTTCCTTCCATGAAAAGCAAAAATGAATGGTGCAAGAACTGAGTAACCTTATTGTTAGGATAGGGAATTATTTAATTCCATGCACATCATTAACATATCATTCATCACAGAAGAGTTTGACAGGTATATTAACCTCATTCAAGCTACTGTTTGCTGTAGGAGAACAGGTGGGGATTGGTCAGCTTCATATAGCAGGATGAAAGGCCTCAGGAACTCAGATATGTCCAATTCTCCTTCACGTTTTATAAGGTGGAGTTCAGGCTGAGTTTTCTTACAAGTTGGACTAGAAGTAATAAAATGTACTTTTATTATTTTAATGATCGTGGCATGGCTTGAATTGCAAAGGTCACTCTGAGATCTAGAGGAAGAAAGAAAAGAGTATGATCAAGGGAGCAACTCTTTCCACCTTCTGTGCCATTATCTGTAACCAAGGTTACATTCTTCTTCTTATGCCAAATCATTATAGCACCAGGTAGGTTTGCAGTGTGATTTAGCTGTATTACTTTGTACCTAGCTATGATTTGGTTTGGGAGACAGTCAAACATATAATAAAACATCTGGTTTTCAAGGTGATGAGTGTCCGCAGTACCACTTGGCAGTAATGGAAGGGCATCTAACAGATCTAGTGTGGATTCTTCCCACACATGAAGATCCTTCATGCACTCCAATTCAGAGTGGCATCTGTCCTTGCTGTTGTTCAGAAGGATTAGGAACCAGCAGTCTTTCCATAATGGTTGCATCCTGTTTGTGGTGTCATGAATACATGATTAATGGTTGGACTCGACGATGTTAAAGGTCCTTTCCAACCAAAACAATTCTATGATTCTAAAAGGAAGTGGGGAAGGCATCTAGCATTGCAAGTAGATCCGTTTTCCTCTGGGATATCCAGCAGGACCCGAGATGCATCTTTAATCCTTGGCAACATGGTTGAAGAACGACTGGGAATTTGACTTTTTTTCACCACCTCTCATGGCCCTTAGTGTGTCAATAGCTGGAGCAATCCTATTTCTGCTTAGGAGGATTGCACTGCTGTGATTAGAGCAGGTTGGAATTTGCTGGTAAGCTTTATGTTGGATGCTATTTCCAATGCCTGGCCTATTCATTCCTTTTGGGTTTTCAATCTACCTGTCAGCTCCTTATTCATTATTTGAAGCCTTCTGTTCTCCAAACAGTGACCTTTTCTAAAAGAGGAGTGTAGGAAGACAGCTGACTTTCCTAACAAGTGAGTTACAGAAAGGGGAGTGAAATACCCTAAGGAAGGAGAAAGAAAGGAAGGGGGGGGGGGGGGGGGGGTTAGGGGGGGGGGCAGAAATCCATTTTTGAGCATGACAGTGGGAGAAGTCAGAAGACAGTGCTACAAGCCTGGATTAAGTGAGAAACCAGCCCATATAGTGCTTACAGAAGGCAAATACTAAGGTTATTATGTTAGCTACACTGGCAACAGATCTACTCTTGTTATGAATCTGAGGATGCTGATGTTGCATTGACTGGAATTGAGGTAATTGTGTCTGTGGCAGATGCTTCTAAAAGTTCGTGCTCAAGTGATACTTTTGGGGGAGAAAGCCTGACAAGAAATGCTTTACCTTAGATACAGCATTCGCTTAATAGCCAAGGTCCTAGACATCCATCACTTGCCACAAAGCTTATGTTCCTGAATCTGAGCATGTGCTTGAGCCCTCTCTGCTTATTTTATACGCATTTTTATTCAGTTGCCCACGTACACAAATATACATCTTCCTAGCCTTTATGGTTATGCAGAAAATGTCAAAACGTGAACGGAAGCATTAGCTGTCTCTCCAGGAGCTCAGACAGCCAGAATGAGTAATTTTCAGAGGTTTGAACAAGCTTGTTCATTAAGTGTGGTGTTAACCCTGGAATTTGCAGATGACCAATTAAGCACCCGTAATGATTCACAAGCGATGGTTTTAGCAAAAACACCCAGCTAATTTTTCTAGTCATGAACTCATCCTGTGTAGCACAACACAGAAGTCTTTGGCTACTTCTTTTTCATCTTTACATGTAGGTTTGGTACAGGGAAAACAGAATATTTAGGGAAAAATAAAGCCCGGGCAGAATGCTCTGTGAATACAAATAGTGGTGATCATTTGTGGTCTTAATTTACCTAGTTAGATGGGATCTGAATTAATTGGATAAAATGTGAGAGAATCCAGGGCTTTTGTCATGGAGTGTCGGTCTGTCTTGCTCTAGGATGTAAAATAATGTATTGCATGGAAATCTCTGCTCTGAATTGTCTATCTGTGGATAGACTTGCCTTGATTACATGTGTGTGGTCGTTTGAAGTTGAACAAACCTTGTCACAGTCCCTGTCCCCCACCTTTGTTATAATTAACACGGGACCACAGCTATCTGTGGCAACAACGTCTAACTCAGGCTTGGCTGCCTGAGTGGTCTGTTGATTGAAGGTTATATGTCTTCATATACAAAGCAAAGTGTTAGGTGGGTCAGTAGCACCTCACATGGAGATGGTAAGCTCTCATCTGCTGTATGACAGCCCCATGGTACCATCCAAGGCCAGTCAGAGATGGCCTGCTGATACCACCCAAGGCCCATGTTAGGGTAAGGCCTGGCAAATTACTGTTTTGTGGGACTGGAAAGTATAACTTAATACTGAGAATGGAAGAGGAAGACCATCCTGCTTTCTGCTTCCTCCCAGGAAGATTATTTTAACTGCCAGCAAGAACATATAGCTCTGAGTCTGTAAGAAAATTGAAAGGGAGGCCTAAACTAAGAGGTAGAAGGAGTCTGGTACAGATTACGTGAGATAAGGAGAGCAGAAACGATCATGAACGTAGTGGCTGTGAGTCGAATTTGCTGTCAATTTCCTCATTCTAGGTGTATTTTTAAACTACTGACCCAAGACATCAGGTATCTTGGAGGCAGCTGAACATTTTAGTCAGGGAAATAACTTTCTAAATGTGTTATAATGGAATGTGTTTATTCTTTTGTACAGGGATGGAGAGGATTTACTCTGGTGGAGTGCTATAAGTAGCTATTTGAAAGAGAGGTTTTCTTTTCCCTTTCTGTGTTTGTTGGCAAAAGGGAACAGGACATTTAAATGAAGGTTGACACACCTACTATCCAAGACCTAGTGGTCTGTTATGTCAGAAGGGCTAGGAAAAAGCAGTCCAGGAGGAAATGCTGAATCCAGACTTAATGTCAAAGCTCTGAGGTTGCTAACTGCTCTCTGGATGTTTTCAGTCTGGAGACAGGGGGATGAATGGGATCTGTATCTTTCCAGACCATTGGCCTTCCTCAGTTTTGTGATTGGATGGATTGAGTGTTGGCTAAATCCTGAATGTGTTGCAAAGCTGCCTTTATTTATTTTCCTAATGGATTGCATAGGATTACTTGATTGCAGATATTCTTGTATTTTTGTCTGTGCCCTCGCCTGTCCTGGAGCAGATACCATTGCTATCAAAGGAATTGGGAACCCAGTTCTTAAAATGTTTGCTTTCTTTTCTGAGCAGAGATAAACCGTAAAGAGAATCATAAGCCTGTAAAGATTTTATCTCTTCTGTTGCACACACTTCCAGATGAGCAAGGGTGGCCAAAGTCAATGCCACCTTGCATTCCTGGCCCCTAGCAGTCAGAATTTTGTCCTACTTGTCAGTGGGACAGGATGACACCAAATAGTGGTGTGAAGGGCTGAGGAACTTGTTTTTGCACCCATAGTAGGCAACTAAGCAATTCTTGTCCTTTAATTGCCACTAGAAACTTGACTAGCAAAGCTGATGTGCTAAATATATCACAGGCCAGATTCAGCTTTGGTGGAGGAGGACCCATTGCTGCTGAAATTACTTAATTACCGTCAAGGTAAAATTAAATTCTCTAGAAGGAGTCAGAGCAATTGGTTCAGCAACTAATTCTTTCTTTGACCTATTGGAAGGCACAGGTTGTGTGTACATATGCGAAATGGGATCACATAACACCTGGTAGTCTGTGGTCTAGGAGGTGGGCTTGCCTCTTACTCAGTAGAACAAACTGCATGGTTGTGGCTGTGCTTTCTTTTCAGTGGTAACTGCACAGCCTCAGGCACCTGCAGTGCTGGGGCCTGGAAGGGAATTAGTTAGGAAGCTCATGCAGCAGCAGCTTCCATTGCCTGTCATGTGCCATGAGCAAAAAATACTTGCACAAAAAGTCTGTGTTACTACCTAGATTTATGGTAGTGCAGTGTTCCTCTTAGGTTTTCTCCTCCAATCTTCTCCTTCACTTTGGAAGTCGTATATGGGATATTAATTTTTGCCTGAACAGTTGCTCAAGAGACAGTAAAGAGAGACTGAGATGTTGGTTGTTGTCTCAAGGGACTTGCAGCCTATGTATAATAGAAACAGCATCAACTACGAAAATACAGGGAAAAGAATGTCACAGTTAATGCTTAACAGGCTAGAAACAGGGGTTTACTAGTACCTACACCCCTTTCTGTTGTCAGGTATTTTGGAGAAATCATGTAAAGGAAAGGTTAGAAGAAACTTAATATATTGTGCAGAAGCTCACAGGTGGTTCTTTCAAAGTGCAAGGGAAGCGTACCTGGGGGAAGGGCTCCTGCATCTAATATGTGGGCAGAGAAGGCTGGCAGGTGATCAAGGACAGTTTACAGAAAAGTCAAGAAGAAGGAAAGAAAGAAGAAAGTGCTGTGTGTTGGTGATGTAATTTAGGAAGAAATAGCCAGGGAGAAATTGAAGGAACTGAAGAGTAACTAGAAAGGACCCGTGAAAAGACAAGTAGGATTTCAAGGTTGGAAGCATTTAGGATGAACAGTAGACATTTAGTTTAAACAGTTGCAAAGAGAGAGACAGAAGATATAAGTTCTCCAGGACTTTCTCCCAGAAGTGAAGGCAACACGTGAGCGGAAGCAGCAAATGTTGAAAATAAGGCAAAACAGGCACTGTTGGCAAAGTAGAGAAGGATCAGTAACAGGGATGAAGGGCAAAACAGTTCAGAGTGCCCGACAGGGAAACTGCAAAACTTCCCACTACCTGGCACTGCTGTTGGAAAGTATCTGTTGTATTGCTGCCTGTTGTCCACCAGCCTGTGGTCGTTGCGAAAACATGCCCTTGCTCTCAGCAGCAAGAGCTTTTTTGGAAACTCAGACTGCTAAACTTGATATGATTTATCTCTTTCCATAATGTGAAGCAAAGAAGTATATAAAGAAGCAGAAAGGTTTCAGATGAACTCACTCTATTATAAGCCATTTCTTACCAGCCAGGACAGCAAATAAATGCCATGTATACACTGAATTTAATGCATGTGAGTGGACTTGCCAACCTCAAGCTTTTGAGCAGCTTGATCTATTAGTAAATCTGTTCTGCACGTTCCTCTACACAAAGTCAGGTATTAAAAATGAGACCTTTAGTAACTGTTATGGGTCCTCTATTTACAGTGGCCCTATGCTGCTCAGAGATCGCATTTTCCTTTTGCTTGAAGCTACATATATTCACAGGGTGAAAATTGGAGTTTATCCCCCATGCTTTTAGATGTGATTGCCTCCTGTGCAGGTTAAAATTCAGCTAGCTGGTAAAGCAGGGGCTTTTGCTAAATCAGCTATGCTATTATATGCCTCTGGGAAAGTTGCAACACAGGGAGGAAAAGGAGAGCACAAGATGTATCATGTGGAATTACATTCTTAAATATGTATTGAGAATCAGTTGCACTGATACCATCTTTCAGACTTGTTACCATTATGGATTCATGTGATGCCATTTTCTAGTTTCATTATATTTTTTTGTCAAGAAAATGAAATACCTGCATTGGAACTTTAATACTTCATAAAGTCTGGAAGAAGATTACTATAAAGTATTCCTTTCTTGCATTACTTTCCTTTCTCCTCTTTTCTAAGTCTACTAACATGGCTTTCTTTTCTGAACAGCCTTATTTGGCAGATACATAGGTAAATACATGTCTAAAACAACAACAAATACTGTTATGCAGTTTTATGTACCCCACATTCTTCCACTAGATGGATGTGTATTTGTGAAGCTGTAATAGAAATACTCTTGTTATAATCAAATACTGAAAAAAGCCCTGATGTGTGCATGGAAATTAAAGCATAAGTTAAGAGTTCTTGTCTACTTCTATTGTTGAAAGATTTCATCTTCTCTCTGTGTGCCTGTCTTGTGTGCCCTGGGTAACTGCAGCCTGGGCGATCAAAGAATGGACAGAGCATCCATGTGGGAAGAAAAAAAAAATCAGCTTCAGATGTTTTGCTGATGAAAACAAGGTTTTTATGGAAATGAAAATAAGAGTGTCTTATATTGGCTTATATGCGTAGTTTGGGTCCATTTCCTAATGGATAGACATCCATGTGATAGAACCTACCAGCGCAGTTAGAAATGGTTGGTGTCATCAGAGAGGCCGACTCCGAATAGTCATGAAAAATTGATTTGTTCTCTTACTCTTGGAGACGAGTCTCCCTGAGCCAAGGCTGATGCACACTGGCAGGGAATGATGCATAGGCAACTTGCCGTGTGCTGCATATCTGTTGTGACAGCAAATAAATGGCTTGTTCTCTACTCTTGTCAATCTGACGCTTTTCATGAGCACCAGAGAGAAAAAGAAAAAAAACCAAAACAAACTACAATTAAAAAAATGTAGCTGGATATGTGTAATTTCTGGCTTGCCACAGAGGCTGTCACATTAAGGTTAGTGTCTGAATAGCTTAAGCTACCTAGAAATGAAAAGTCAGGTACAGAAACTTGGACTAAATTTATCACCACATGCGATGGTAAGAACCAGAACCTGTCTAGTGAGTTACACTTGCCTTCCTTTATGGGGATAAATTAACTATATTATAGTCCACATAAATTGCATTTATACCACACAGATTTGTTAGGGCGGTATATCAGGAACCACTGTCTTCTCTGCTAATGACAAAGTTACTTTGGCCTATTCAGAGCTTGGCATATTGCAGCATAATCCAGCTATTTTTCTAGTCTTTTTCCGGCATCGTCATCTGTCTTTGATTGTTTTGTTTGCCCAGTGGCCGTGTTTTCCTGTTACTTCCTCCTTCTTGCTTCCTTTCTATGTGAGGACAGGGTGACAATGATTCTTGATGCCTGCCATATTTGACAGGGATTCTTTTAATCCCGTTGCTGAAATATCTGCACAACTATGTAGCACTGAATTTGTTCACTGAAATACTTGTTGAGAACTGAAAGGGGATCAGGTTGGGCTGGAAGAGGGAGAAGAGAAAGAGAAGTCTAGACTGGGCTCTCCGTTGCTTGCATGTGAACCTGTAAGCTTCTCTGCTGCATCCTCTGACTTTTCTTTTGGGCCACCTAGACCAGCAGACTTCACTGTGTCATCTTTTACTTCTGAAACAAAGGTCAGACACTAATCCAACCTCATTGTATTAGAAAGGGGTCAATAACAGAACCCTATTCAGTACTCTGAGTGCTGGGAAGTGGGCTTCCTGCTTTGAAGTTTGCAGGTCAGGCCCTTTTGCATTGTGTGCGCAGTGTACTTGATCGTCCTTTTCCTGCATGACTTTGATCCTCCTTTCCATGCACTGACTCATGGCACGTAGTCTTGGAAGACTTGTTCCTCCTATGTACTTACTGCACAAAGCCAAACTGGATTTGACTCTCAGTCATACTATTTGACTACTATTGCCTTGCTTCACCCTCAAGCCTTTTACTAAGCTAGTTCTTTTCTTTGTTGCATCCCAGAGGTATGTTCATTTTTTGTTCTAAGGGAAACGATTAGCTCCTGAAAATCTGTCTCCCTCTGCACAACAGTCCTGACAATGTTACCTTCTCTGGCCTGCCAGCAAATACACAAACGTTTACTCCAGCTTTTCCCTTCCCCTGGATTGCTCTCACTCTCGTCAGTCTCGCCTTTAGCAACTAAACTCCGCAGTGCACTGAGGATAGGTCTTGCAGAGGGGAGGGTGTTTCCAGGAGGCAAATCCACTGCTGCTTCAGTGAGCAGGATTACGTATAGCCTGCAAGATACACAAAGTAATCCTGCAGTGCACTCAGTGCAAGTAAGGCCTCAGCATTAGCTCTGTGGTCAGTCTAAGTTCACTTAGGGAAAATGAGAGAACCTGAAAGAGAAGAATGAAGATGCTCAAACACAGGGCAACCTGGCTTACAAGGAAATCTTGAATGGATGGGAGCTCTTTGGGTAAAGAGGAAACTGAAGAGGGATGATGAAATGAATGTGAAAGGCAGTTGTTAAAGGTAATAATCTTTTCTCTATATCTGTGAAGGACTGAATGAGAAATCATATGCTTAAAATACAGCAAGAAAGAGACAGGTAGTTCATATGAAAAGGTTTGTAATTGTTAAGTGAGTAAAGCCTGATAAAGATCTGTTAGAGGTTTCTGGCATCAGAGATCTTTAAAACAGACTAGGCAAATAGCTCTTGGGAGTGATTCAGAGAAAGTAGATCCTGCCTGGGGAATGGAGGTTGGTTAGATACCTGTCCAGATCTCGCTAGTTCAGTTATGCCATGCTTCCAAACCTGAATGATCCTCCAGGTTTGTTACTTGTTGCAGTGGTGGCACCAGGTTGTGGTTCCAGTTGCATCTCTTTATCAGTGTCAATGAGATCTTTATTTGCAAGAGTTGGTGTGTAGCTTGGCCTTTCCTTCAGGCTTGTTAAATAACAAGAACTTCTGGGGTGGCTTGTCACGTTTTTTCTGATACAACTACATGTTTGCTTTTGAGACAGAAATACTATATAATTCTGGCAGATAAGACCTGGTATCATTTTCATGGGTTTTTCTTTAAGGAAATGTACAAGTATTTTCTGATTGCTATACATATAGGTACAAGTTTTCAGTTTTTTCCTGGAAAATAGGAAGCACTTCAAAACTGGGTCCCTCTCAGCCACTGTAGCTAAAGCAAGTAATTGTATTTTTGCACTTTTCCCTGTGACAAAGTAATTTCTGGAGGATAACACCACAGCTATGGTGATTACATCTTTACTTCAGACTGTGGGAAGAATGATAAGAAAAACAAGCTTAAGTTGGCTGTGCAGGAAAAGCTGCAATGAGGACTGGATTAAACTGTATACGGCAGGGGTAGAAATGGAGGCTGCTCTTGTGTGGTATTAAGTGGCAACAAGGCCTGTGTGGGGGGCAGAGGCAGGAAACTGAATTTCCATCTGGGGAGGAGAGCTGAGCAGTGTCAAGACAGCAAGAGGTAGGAGAGCAGTGAGGGAGTTCAGCTGATCTTAGTGGAGCACCGCTGAGAGAGGGAGTCAGATGGGGCTCTGCTTTCTGCCTTCCCAGTGATGCTTGCTTCTATTCAGAGTAGGGTAATTCCTAAACATCCACTGGATCTGCTGGTATTTCCACTTTGTTGGGAGAGTAGTATCCTAGTCCAGGCTTGGTGAAGAAGGTTAACTCATTTTACTACCTTGCAGCTGGGGAAAGTAAAAGGCACTTAATATGTCTGAACTGTAACAGCGTATAGCTGTTGGAGGTAGTTCAGTTTTGCCCAGGTGCCTGTTGCCAAAGCTCTTTCCTGACATTCAAAAGTAATGAAGCTGGAACAATGGCAGTGCACTGTGCAATCCCCCCTTCTTTGTGAGTTCTGCTTATTTTTTATGATTTCTGCCATGTCCCCTCCATCTAAGGCTGTAGTTGCACACTGTCCAGGTTATGTTATTGCTCTCTGATGTTCCTGATGTCAGCCAGCTACTGCAGCCCCAGTGGGCTGGGCATCCAACAGCTTTGTGCAGGATAGCCATACTACTAACTAGCAAAAGACTGATGCTACTCTTTAAGTGTTCATTTGGAAAATGAGAACATCTGTGTAAGAAATCAGACATGGGCAAGACAGAGGGGACTTCACATTCCCCTTCTAATGACGTCTTTTAGAAACAACGTGAAATTGTCAATCCACTGTGTTGACTTCATGCATATGTTTGAAGTGTCCAGGTTGCATCTGTGGTTGCTACATTCCTTACAGGGTAGCCTAGAGTAATCCTCTGTTGTGCAGCATCTTGGTGACTTTAAGTACACAGTAGCAAAGCAGGTGTGATCTGACTTTAAAGCAAACTCACTTACTTTATTCAACCTCAACACAGATTCCTCTTCTGACGTAGTGCCCATGTTGGGCAGTCACTTCATGGGTTCTATAAATGCAAGGCACACAGACAAATCTGTGTGTTGTCTAGATCTCAGGAGTGACTCCTGTAGAGGGGACAGTGAGTCGCAATAGGCTGAATGTGAAACTGCTTCTAGGTTCAAAAAATGCAGTTTGCTGTTTCTGATCTGTTTTGACAGGTAAGTCTTACCTCAGCCAGTCCTAGATGTTGCCCAGAGACAGTTCAGGTATAATTAGAAGTGTAGGCTGCAGTTCAAAGCTGGCTATTGTTCTGCTATTTGTTTTGCTGCTGAGGCAGATGGGCTTTGAGTCACAAAGACATTGCCAAGGTCTGTACTGTCTATCCATAGATCTCCATAAGGTATTGCTTGTATGACCATGAAGCTTGCAACAGTTAGACATCCATCTGCCTACCTCTAAGACTGCTTCTTGCCACATGATCCATGGCTGCTGCTCAGTGGAGACAGAACAGCGTTATGCCCTTGTAGTGAACAAGGTGGTCATATTTAAGAATGCCCTGAGGTGATAGATCTTATCCACACCTTA
This sequence comes from Cariama cristata, assembly GCF_000690535.1. Classification (NCBI taxonomy): domain Eukaryota; kingdom Metazoa; phylum Chordata; class Aves; order Cariamiformes; family Cariamidae; genus Cariama; species Cariama cristata. The sequence continues at coordinate 33,195 of NW_009600898.1, forward strand.
GCTGGGCAACAGGTGAACTTTACTTTCTGGGCATGATGTAAAATCCACATCTGTAGCATGGAAGGAATTGTGGGTGGGAAGATTTTTGACTCACAGGCTGGTTAAGTTTGTCTGGCAGATTGGCTGCCAATAAGCTGTGACAAAAACTTGGCCTTCCTGAAATCAGTGTCTTACATCTCTCAATGAATCACCCCTGTGCACAGATGTCCAGATAGTCATGCTTACTGAACATATGCACTTTGCAAAGCCTCATTTATTGCACACCTTCAGCAGATTGAATTCCAGCAGCCTTTGAAAACTACAGTATTAAATGTGATATAGGCCAGCAGGGAGACAGAGGCACATACTATATGCGATAAGAGGTAGTGTTTCCATGTTTCTTTTCCCATACTTAATTTTTTTTGTTTGTTTACAGAAGAAAAATTAAATGATCTGAAATTAAATTTTCATCTGCATATTGGAATGAGGAAACCGCTTTATTTATGTCTTCCAGATCAAATTAAGTGAATGGGTTTTTTGTTCATTTTGCTTTTCATATTTCAAAGACATTTTCCTGATTAAATTTAGGTAAACTTGGTTCTGAAATACAATTTTGAAACAGAAAATCCAGGCTCTGTAAGAAACCAGTGAGGAGGCTAGGTAGCCTTATCAACTGCTCTTTAGCTCTGACCTTATCAGACCTTTTGAAGCCATCTTGCTCCCAGACCTCCAATAGTAGAGTTTATTAGATTGGGCTGAAAATAGAACCATTTCTGTACCAGACCTAGGAAGAACCTCAGAATTTGAAGTTTTGGGGTACAGTGCAGAATTTATGCTGCAGTCTAACTCTGCAGAGGAAATAGTCTTAGCACAACCCTGGCTGCTTTGTGTGGTACTGCTGAGATAGTGCTGCCCTGCCCTGCTGGGTTGCCATATCTGGAGAGGATGCGTAGACGTATACATGTTGGCTCCACAGAGAGCTGTCTAGGACCTGACAGTTCATTTGTGTTTGTCCCAAGCTGTGTTACAACCCACTAGACTGTCTCCAGAAGTGAGTTTCCATAAACAGACTGTACATTTTGACTCAACTTGACTTGTCTTTTTTTCCTTTTTATAGGAGAAATGATGGTAAAGGATTTTTTTTTAATTTTTTTTTAATAGTGATCAACTATCTTAAGCAAGTTATTGCATGATAGACATAGACATGTCCTCTGGCTTTAGTGCTGCGTGATTGCTTGTGCTACCAGTGTTTCTATTTGAAGGGAGCAGAACTCATTAAATTGTAGAGTGATTTAGGCTGGGGAGGCAAGGGGGGCTTTGCAGGTCTTCTGGTCCAGCTCCTGCTCAGATCGGCTTCAAAGCTGATAAAAGGTCAGTCTACATGACACCAGGCTTGCTGGCAACAGACGGGGCACGCCTGTTGCAAAGGGGAAAAGGATCTTTGTGCTGGAGTTAGCAGGGATCATCAAAAGATATTTAAACTAGATTTGAAAGAGGAAAGGGATGAAACTAGGCTTGTCAGAGATAAGCTTGGGGGTGGCATGTCAATGTTTGTGGGACGGTGTACTAACGAGGTTCTTGGGTTTACTGCCTCGGTGGAGGTAGGGGATGGAGAACCATGGGGCAGCAAATGCACAAGGGTCATTGATGGGTTAGATACCATGGAAGTACCTGAGAATGGTCATGTATGAATTTGGGCTTCTTCCCCCAGAAAGGTGGCTGGATCAATAACCGAACTGAAGTTTATCTACAGCAGTGCATGCAGCATGTGCAACACACAGGAGGAACTGGATGCCATTATGCAGCAGGAAAATTATGACATAGTTGCCATCACAGAAACATGATGGGATGTCTCACAACTGGAGTGCTGCAGTGGATGCCTATAAACTCTTCAGAAGGGATAGACAGAGAAGGAAAGGTGGTGGTGTGGCCCTGTATGTTAAGGAGCAATTAACATATTGTCTAGAGCTTAACGGTGGTGATGATAGGGTTGAGTATTTATGGGTGAGAATCAGGGGGAAGGAAGGCCAACAAGGCAGATATCACAGAGGGAGTCTGCTATAGACCACCCAGCCAGGATGAAGAAGTAGATGAAATATTCTATAAGCAGCTGGGAGAAGTCTCATGATCACTAACCCTTGTTCTCGTGGTGGACTTCAACCTACCAGATGTCTGCTGGAAATACAATACAGCCGAGAAGAAACAGCCTAGGAGGCTCCTGGAGTGTGTAGAAAAGAACTTCCTGACAGATCCAGTGAGGGGGCCAACTAGGGAAGGTGCCCTGCTGGACCTGTTGTTTGTGAACAGAGAAGGACTTGTGGGTGATGTGGTGGTTGGAGGCTGTCTTGGGCACAGCGATCACAAAATGAAAGAGTTTTCGATCCTGGGAGAAATAAGGAGATGAGTCAGCAGAACTGTTACCTTGGACTTCTGGAGGGCAGACTTTGGCCTGTTTAGGCACCTCGTTGACAGAGTCCCTTGGGAGGCAGTCCTGAAGGGGAAAGGGGTCCAGGAAGGCTGGG
>NW_009600898.1:36192-43641 GCF_000690535.1 Cariama cristata
GCCCGGGCTTGTGGAGGCAGATTGGAGCCACCCAAGGGTACTGAGGGATCTTGCAGAAGTGCTCACCGACCCACTTTCCATCCACGCAGTCCTGGCTAACTGGGGAAATCCCAGTTGACTGGATGTTGACGGGAAGCAAATGTGATGCCCATCAACAAGAAGGGCTGGAAGGAGGATCTGGGGAACTACAGACCTGTCAGCCTGACCTCGGGGCTTGGGAAGGTTATGGAGCAGATCATCTTGTGTGCCATCACACAGCATGTACAGGACAACCAGATCATCAGGCCCAGCCAGCATGGGGTTATGAACAGCAAGTCCTGCTTGACTCATCTAATCTACTTGACCTGCTTAGTGGATGAGGGAAAGGCTGTGGATGTCATCTACCTAGACTTTAGTAAAGCCTTTGACTCCGTTTCTAATAGCATTATCCTGGAGCTACTTGCTACTCATGGCTTCGACGGGCGTACTCTTCACAGGGTTAAAAATTGACTGAGTGGTCAGACCCAAAGAGTGGTGGTGATTGGAGTTAAATCCAGTTGATGGCCGGTCACAAATGGCGTTCCCCCGGGCTCAGCATTGGGGCCAGTTCTGTTTCATATCTTTGTCAATAGGCCCTGCTTTAATTGTGAACCACTTACTTTAATAGCCAGCAAATAAGATTTGCTGGGTGGGAGTGTTCATCTGCTTGAGGGTAGGAAGGCTCTGCAGAGGGGTCTGGGCAGGCTGGATCGATGGGCTGGCACCAGTCACATGAAATTCAACAAGGGTAAGTGCCAGGTCCTGCACTTGGGTCATAACAACCCCATGCTTGGGGAAGAGTGGCTGGAAAGCTGTCCGGTGAAGAAAGATCTGGAGGTGCTGGTCGACAGCCGGCTGAACATGAGCCAGCAGTGTGCCCAGATGGCCAAGAAGGCCAATAACATCCTGGCTTGTATCAGAAACAGTGTGGCCAGCAGGACCAGGGCGGTGATCGTCCCCCTGTACTCGGCACTGGTGAGACCGCACCTCAAATACTGTGTTCAGTTCTGGGCCCCTCACTACAAGAAAGACATTGAGGTGCTGGAGCATTTCCAGAGAAGGGCAACAAAGCAGGTGAAGGGTCTTAGAGCGTGAGTCCTATGAGGAGTGGCTGTGGTGTTAGATCAAGTTGCGTAGAGCCTTATCTAGTCAAGTTTTGAATACCTCCAAGAACAGAGATCCCCCAACCTCCCTGGGCCCCTGATATAGTAGTTGATCACCTTAATTGTGAAGGACTTTTTTCCCCTCCTTTATACCTCACTGGAAATTCCCTTGGTGCAGCTTGTATGTTATTGGCTGCCATCAAGGTCGGTGCTTGTTAGTGCGACTTGATACCTCTTTTTGTGCTGATGACTCATGAGTGTAGGTGGATTATAGGTAAGAGTAAGCTCATCCCTGAGCTATTACTATTTCTGAACAGGGCCAGCAGCTTCCAGTTTGAAGGCTGCACAGTGAAAGTAAGATTCATTTTCTGCCTGTCTTCCTGTTTCATTAAATTCCTGGTCTCAGCAAGAGATTAATTTTGGACTATTTACTGTTCTTGTTGCCATCTTTGTCATTGGAATGGGATATCAGCATGTTAATGCCTCATATAACCCATGAATGATGGTAGAGCACTGTCACTCTTTGACATTTTCAATGCTCTGTAATTTCATTATCTGGCCATTCTTCCCTTTCCCTGCCGTGTAGTGTGTGTGACATGGTGATTGCCACTTCTAATGTCTTTTTCTGCTACTACTTCCAAAGATTTTCCTCTGTCATTATGCGTGGTTCGTCTTTCCCAAAAGGAAGGTAATTCTTCAGGTTAAAAAAAAACTTTCTCTTGCATCGTCAAACTGTATTTTTTTTCTTCTGGCAGAAGTAATCAATTGCTGCTTCTTTGCGATTTTCATCATGAAGGATTTTATAGTACCGTGTTAGATATATAAGCATCACTCTTCACCGTAACATGGTCACTTTCTGAGTGTAACAACAGAGGTCTATAATAGAGAACTGTTAGTTCTGCTCTTGTTCTTTATACATCTTATTTCTTTGAGTGCCCTGATCTCTACCTTAAAATGCTAATATAAGCCAAACACTTGACAGTTCTTACTGTGAAAATGCGTTTTGGAAAGCACATTAAAATAGCAGAATGTTTAAAAAGTGTCTCCTCATTCGGCTAGGGAGCAGAGAGACCATGTATCTGACATGGTTTACTGCTCTCTGTGGTCCACTTCACACTATCATCTTAGCATTTCTCAAATTCCTCATTATTGCAAGGATGGAGGACAGTGGCAGTGCCCTTGACTTTCCTTTTCCTGTCTTCCTATCATACATTACTAGATTTTTTTGTGGGAGTTTGTTTTGTTTTGACTTTTACAGCCAAGATCTGAAGCTTGTTCAGAGGAGTTGAGAAGTGTCTTGGGATTTGCAAGGCGGGGACACATGAGTTTCTGTGGATTGCTCTAGACAAAATATTGTCTCTTCTAGTCCTGCCTTCCTATGATAGCGTAATGAGCTCATGGAGTGAGTGTATGCAGGTGACTGGTTGAAATCCTGCTTGCAGATGTCTCTGGATATCAAAGACAGTAGAGATCAGGTTATTTTAGAAAAGTGGTTAGGGCACTCTTCGAATGCTTATACTAAACAAGAAGAATATGACCAACATTAGCAGTAATTCAGTTAACAGCAGGGAATTTTGTAGTGTGTGTAAGAGTGGGGATCCAGTGGCTAGAAATCCCAGAGTGTCTCTCAGTCATGAGCATGTTAGTTTTTACTAGAAGTTTTGGAAGAATGGTAAAAGCAAGTTCAGAAGAAACTTCTCTCAGGGAAGTAAAGTTAGAGATGCAAAATGCAAGAAGCTTGATTTGCACGTGCTCTTTTCCTTTGCCCCTGGCTTGGAAAACTTCTCAAAGCTGTTACTGGAGTCATTACCCATGTGCTGGTAGCTGTTACTACAGTTTGAAAGGGCTTTTCATGGAATGCTTGGGTTAAGGGGCACCTTCTCTGGAGTTTCAGCTTTGCCTCATCACGTGGAAAATAATTTCACTGTCTCATCTCTTGTTTTTTAAAAAGCAGTTGGTAATATTTACTGACCTAACATGTACAGGCTGAAGACTTTTGGTTTCATCACTGTGGATCTGTTCAAGTTCTGATTAGCGCTAAATATTGCTGTTTCCACCCGTACGCACAATTTTCTCATGATGGCATTACTGACTCTCCTGGGCACAAATCAAGATGCCATTGTGCTGCGTGCTAGACTGTGACACCTCTAAGACTTTGGGTTTAGCCTGGATTGTGGTACACTTGTTATGATTCCTGTGTCTGCAAATCTCCTAATCCCCTTCTTCCCTCCCTCCCAGGCACATCCAAGTTCTTCTTGTACACATATTAATTCCCTGTTAATTCTGGACTCTCCAAGGGACTGATGCAGTGCATGGAAATTTACTGAGTGGTAGAAATACAGCTCGGTATTTGGAGCTACAACTGACACCATTTGCAGCAAAGATATTTAACTAGAGACCCTTGTGCCAGAGCCCCTGCCCTAGTACAGGACACAGTGAGGTACTGTCCCTGCACTAGAGCTGCCAGTCCTTGGGCTAGTGGTGTTGCCACCTGTCTCTATTGAGGTTTGGCTGAAGTGGATGTAGTGCACAGACACGTGATGGGAGCATTCAGTGAGTTGGAAGATCTGATTTACTGAATGACTATTTACAGTGAAATCCATATATGCATATATGGCCAAAGGTCTTCTGAGGTGGAAAGGGGGGCATGAGTCTACAAACCTGTGTAGTGAGCAAAGGGAAGAGGTAGTGCTGAGGGTACTGTTATGGACAAGAGCTGGCAAGGGCTAGCTGGGTGGAGGGGAGAACTGTTTGTGAAGGGTGTTAGCCAAAGAAGGTCAGTCTCTATATGCTGCTGCTTTGTAGCAAAAAGGGACCAACTCTCCCCTCTCTTGACTGGCTAGAGAGGAACCCAAAGGAGACCAGGCTCCTTGGACTAGCTTTAACATTTTTAAAGAGAGGAAACATTTAAATTTTAATGTCTAGAATAAGCTTTATGGAACTGAGTTCTCAGCCACTCTGAGTAATCTTGCTAAAGAGGCTACCTTGCTTTACAGCTTTAAATCTACTTTGGACAGAGTATTAGCAATTATCCCATAGGGAACAATCCTGTCTTTTCTGGATGAGCTAATAGGCCTCTTACATCTCTAATTTCTATTGTGCTGTGAAGATGTGGATGATTGTTATTAAAGGCCGTGAGAAGCAACTGGTCAGCTCATTGCCAAGCAGCTATAATTCATGGGTGTTGTACATGGGCTTCAGTTTGCTTAACATTGCAATCCATGTATTCTAAATTGTTTCCATAGTGCTTGGCCAATAAAATTACAGGTTTATTATGTTCGTGCGGATCTCTTGTTTAATCAAGAATGCCATGCGTGCTGTGAATGCTAAGCTGTTGCTCTAAAAATACCCCTTGTTCTCCTGATGTAAGAGCGTGTGAATCAAGTTGGGTTTTATTTTTCCTTTATGTTTGAATGTAAATCCGGTATTTTTGAACGTGAAGTGCTCATGGCACCTGCAAGTACTAGTAATAGCTGTTCAAGAGTGCTCTGTGCTATTCTGACTGTAGCATTGCTAATCTGATGCATCTAAAACATCCCAAAACAACTTTCTATCCTTTCTTGAGGGAGAAAAAAAAATAATGCAATGGAGTTTAAAACCATTATGTAGCTGCATCTATAGTTAGAAATAGATATGTAGCTAGACAGTAGTCTCTACGTGTATGGTTTTTTTTTTTAAAAAAAAGAGGGTATGTGAGATGTGCAGTGTTATGGGAAGTAGAAATCAAAAGACTTTAAATGGAGTTCTGAGTGTATTTTAAGTCACCCTCTGAATTCAGAGAGGCATGAACTGAGATTGGGTTTGTTTTGTTTTAAGTCATCACTGGCCTCCAAGTGCTAGGGCTCTAGAAAAACAAAATGCAACAATCCATGAGAGGTGACTTGAGCTCTTTGATGCAGTGGAGGACTCTGGTGCTCTGACAGCTTTGTTGAAGGACGAGCCCTTGATGCCTGTTTGTTGTAGCATCAATTTTCTAATGAGAGCCGCTCTGCCTGCAGTAGTCACGTAGGAGGTCTGTGAAACTGTTGGAATCAGTCTTGTGCTGGCGTAGTTACTGGAGAGACATGTATCAATTGCCTTTTGAAAGGCTGGAGTACCTTCATTCTGCTGCATTGTGTATGTAAATTTACAACAGGTTACACTGTTCCAATAACTAAGTTTACTGAAGACTGTCTTTGGAGCACTTGCTGTTGGTCCTGCTGTAAAAGGGCCCAAAGAAATATTTCTGTTTTGGGAGGTGTTTTCTAAGACGTAGTTTGTAGATGATCACCTTTATGAAAGGACCATCATAAAACAAAGGCAAAACGAGCCTTTGGATTTGTTCTGTAGTTTGTCACAGCTACTTAAAAGAGTTGCTGCTCACCTTTTCCTAACTGTGCATCTTGCCAGGTAAGACAAAGAACCTGTACAGAGTTGATACCCTGACACCATCAGCTTAACTCGGTCCATACCATGCTTCAGCCTCTGGTAACACTCGTAGCTCTAATCCTTCGCCAGTTCAACATTTACTCATGAAAACCATGTTGCTGTTTGTCTTCAAACTTAATCTCCCTTTGGAGCAGGTACTTGTCATGATGAACTTCTGCACAGTCACAAAGGCAGAACAGGAGACTTTTTATCTAGCATATGTTATAGTCCTCTGCACGGAGAGAGAACTCGCACTGGAAATTGTGGAGATGACCTAGCTTTACCTGAAGGGGAACTGGCAAATTTATTCCCTAGTTCCCTATTTAAGATTTTGTGTTCATAAGTTATGTGAGAATGGGATTGAATTTCACCTTCAGATAAGCCTTGTCACTCCTCTCTGTTCTTACTGCCATCCAGAGACAACTAGAGACTATTGCTCCTTTCTAGTCTAGGCTCTAATAAAATAGGATAAGCTGGTGTGTCTGGCCCATCTCCAGCCCATGTTTTCACTTTGGAGCAGATGCCAATCTTAGTTTTTTTTACATAGTGCTAACAGATGCTAGAGAGACTGTATGGCAAGGAGTGACAAGGGGGTGGGAAGTGTCTGAAGTCCTGCTCCTGTGACTTCATGGCGCTCCTGAAGACAGGACCTTGAGGCATGACTGGTGAGGAAGAGGAGAAGAGATTATTCCAATGGAAACCCAGGGCTCTTGAGATAGTAAAGAGGAGAACAAAGCTGTCACAGACCTTGCATAATAGCTGTTACAGATCTTGTTTAGTCATTTTGCATTCTTCCTTTGTCTCACTGCACTGCCATTCCCTGTTTTGTTCCTCAAGGGACAGAAGGATTTTTGGAAGTTTTGAGAAACTTCTGGTGCTCAGCTGAGAATATGCCAATGTAGGAATAGGCAGTGGGACTATTCATGTTTTTGAGAGCCCTTCTGCAGCGGTGGGCAGTTTTTGTTACCTCAGTGCAATGTGCAAGACAACCCTACAGCCCATGTATGTGAAATTCCCTGAAGGTCATCTGGAGACCCTGCAGAGCTACAGTGATTTCATAAAATATGAGGCTCTGTCTCTTTTCCCTTTTCTGCCTCTAGGTTTTGGGTCCCAGATGTTCTTGTGATGGCAAAGAGAGCCAATGCAGGTGCTGGCAGAGCAAAGCATAGAGTATTATGTTTAAATCTGTCATGCAAGAGTGAAAGGGATCTATATCCTGGGTTGTAGCATCCCAAATCCTGATCTTAAAAGAAGTTCCAGTTTAAATGTCAGCCAGTAGCCCCAGTTGTCATAACCATGATTCTTATGAGGAAGGATATAGACGGGGGCTTGAAATGAAGACCGTGCTTCAATTTCTCTGTCAGCTAGAGGGCAAGAATTTTTCAGGTCCAAATAAAGAAGTTTTAGGTCTCTATGTAAGAGAAGAAGAGTGATCTCATAAGGTCAAACCTTCTGAATGTTTTCTACTCCAGTGAGGGTTGCAGTATGGAGCAAGTAGGTATTTTCATCTAACCAACTTCCCCTGGGCCCCAACCAACCCTAAAAGTGTTACCAAAGTCAGTAGTGCTTTGGATTTCTGAAGTGGTGATTTACCTCTTTTCTTTTATACAATCTACGTGCATAAAGTAGAATCTGCACTTCTGAGTTTCCTACTTTTACAGCTCTGAAATTCTCAGCCATAATGTTGCATTAAAGGATATTTGAATTCAAGTTCCTTTATTTTTCTCAGCTTCTTTTTTTTTTTTTAAGTTACGGAACACTTAAGTCTGTAAGAAAAATTGCCCTTGACAGCTTTAACTGCGCTGTTCCACATCTCCCCATGTAGACATTAGCACAAGGTATTTCTGAAGTGGGATGGGAAAAATATTTTTTTTTTCTTACAAAGCTCAAAAACAGATGAATGGATTTTTTCCTAATACCC
>NW_009600898.1:43817-57305 GCF_000690535.1 Cariama cristata
TGGGGTTTTTTGTGTGTGTTTTTCTTTTTTTTTTTTTTTCTTCCTGCAGGGCCAGATTTTAAACAAATATATTTTACCTGTATTTAGGAAATACTCAGATGGGGAAAAATGTTCACTCTGTACTGTCTGTGTGTTTCTTCCAAAGCTTTATTTCCTTGAGAGGCACAGAACTGGTAACTGGCTGCTTTGGAAGATGGGTTGTCTGGCTTGAGTGGCAAGCCAGAGCTCTGAATTGGGGGTTCAGGTCCCCCTCCTGCCTTTATTCTCCCTCTCAGGTCCTGGGCATATCCCAGGGCTAAGTCCATGGGGTGTGGCTATTGTAGCCTCTTGCTGCCTGGAAAAATGCTTAGCCCTAAGTTAAGTTCCCATGGTAGGGCATCTTAGGGATGAGCTCTTTCAGCTGACATGGAGGGAGACATCCCATCAGTTCCTTGGATTTTGAAGTCTTGAGTTTTGAAGTCTTTATGTGGCCAAGCATGAAGGAGGAGAAACCACGGTGTGTTCCTTCTGTTGGGCAGGCAGTACAGCACCTGCTCACTTGCTAAGAGGCTGCTTTATCTCTGAGTGAGGCTGGTACACGCTATTGTGATATAGATCACGTTCATGCTTTCTTGCTGATGTAGCTGGAATCCAAAATAGTTAAATGTCAGCTGGAGGCAGAGCTGAAACCCATAGCACCTGCCTACTGTCAAAGTCCATCAACGGACTCATATAGTTCTTGGGTTATCAGGCAGAATCCAAACAGCTCTGGCCCAGTGGTGCTTAGGGCTGCTCTCTGGAGGGGATGGTGTGTGAGCTTGGATGCCTCATAAACAAGGGAGAAGCTGAATCTTGAACTTAAGAATTCTCTATTCTCCATTCTGTTGCATATCATGAAAGCTATTGCTAGTGTCTTCCATAGGCCAGTTTGCTGTTAGCATACCTGTTCCTCTGGGCTCCACAGGAAGAACAGAACTTGTTTTAGTGCCCTTAGATGAAGGAGGATGTTACATCTGGCTGGCTCAATGTGGTGGAGGTACACAGAGGAATCACACCCAGACCAGTTTATGGAAATACCTAGTGAGCCAGATTTCATGAAAGTCTGCTTGATTAGGCCTTTCAAAGGAGAGAACATTAGGGCTCCAGGGGTGTTTGGCATGAGCAAGGAGCTGTTCTGCACAGGAACAAAGAAAGGAAATTGCCTAGAGAGAGTGTGTTTTCACAGCGACAGGTGGCAATAATTTTGTAGAACTACTTAATGACACAACACGAAGAATTAAAAAAAAAAAGCTATGTAGCTATGGCACAAGGAGTTCAGGCACTGTAATGATGATGAAAGGTATGCACATGATGAATACAGAATAAAAATGAAAATAAATATAATAAAGATGATTAAAATCAAGAATAAAGATTAGTTCAGAGGAATACCAGTAGGAAAAGGAGCTGCTGGGGTGGAGTTTGACCTTACCACAGCTGAGTCACTAAGTTTCAAAGTAGGTTTGGTATAGAAACTGCTGCATAAACATAGGTTCAAGGTCAGAAGAGTGCAGTCAACTGGACAGACCAGGTTTTTATTACCTTAATATATAAGATAATCAGATAATTTCATCTTTGTTGAATCTATAATAATGTAAAAGATATGTTAATTGGCTAGTTAGCACTCAAACTATTGCTTCTGACCTTTTGTCTGTGGAGAGCCCTGACTCGTGCTTGTCTCTTACCTCCAGCACTTTCCAATCTTATGTGTCCTGCTCAGCCTGACAGACCAGGTTGCCTGTGATAGTTACTCATATATTCTAAACTATCACTTACATTTTTATCTTATTCTTTCTGTGATGGTTCTCAGATTTCATTTTCCCTACTATTTATTTATATTTATAAATACTCTACCTACACTTATTTAAAGAATTATGATTAAATCATGGGTTTATACTAATGATGTTACAGTCATTCAAGGTCAAGTAGTAAATCTAAGGATCTAAGGGGAAAATCTAAGTATTGGACTTTGGTACCTACTTAACTGTAACAGAACAATTTGTGCATTTTTCTCTTTTTCCTCTCTGTGCCTACACTGGACACCTGGCAAACTGCAACAATCCTTATTTCCCTGACCTGTTGCAAGGAAGTGGATAAGCCAAAGTCTAAAGTACTTGGATTTGTCGATAATAAGGATCCCATGGCAGGAGCGGAAGGTCTTTTAACTGGCCATTAAAAGCAGATGCAAGGGTTTGTCTCTCAACAGGCACATCCTTTCCCTTCATGGTAACATCTGTGAAACTAACTTCTGGACTGGTTCTCCTAGAGGGAGAAGGATGTTTCCTTAAAGCAATATTGTTCAAAATCGAATAATATTGTTTCAGAATAACATCACCATCACAAATTAATCACCATACAGGTATATGAGCTGGCATCAAAGCTGGGAATAGAGTGAGGAGGCTCCGACGCCCTTCCCCGCTTTGAGTGCCAGGCCAGTGACCAGACTGCACAGCTGACACGGTGGTTTCTCCAGCACCCATCTCCTGCTGTCATGTTGAAGGCAAGGCTCCATGTTTTAGGGAGCACAACAGGCATGTGTTTCTGTGGCATGGCACTTAATTCCCTGCTGCTGTTCTGAGCCAGCAGTGAGGCATTTTCACATGAACAAGTAAGTCTTTGGGTCATAGACACGAGGCTGGAAAGGACTTCAACAGGTTATCTAGTCCATCTCCTGTCCCTGGGGAGAGAGGCAATCTCTTGCCCAGGCTCTGTTCAGTGCTGATTATTTGAGTTGCTAATTGAAATCTGAGGAATAGCAGTAACATTTATATACATATATGTACATACGTGATGGAGGGGAGGCAGGAGAGAGTGTGTGTGTGTGTGAGTGCGGTGGGAGTTCCTGAGTACAGCCTGGAGTCTGAAATAGAAGAACAATGAACAACCTGAATTTTCTTGAAAAATCAGCTTTATGGGAGCTTTTTTCTCTCTTCCTTTTAGAAATGGCTTAGACACAATATTCCCCACATAGTTTAGTTTCCTTTATGGAACCAGTCAGCCTTGCCTTCAGTCCTCAAGGAAAACCCTCACCTGTCCTTGCAGTTTAGAACATCTCAAAGGGCTGTGCTGTCTTACCTTCTGTCAATTTTTTTTTTATTTTTTTTTTTTTTAATTGAGAACTGTCCTGTGAGGGTAGTGTATCCACACCTGGAGTTCAAGTCATTCCTTCTTTTCAGGTCCCCAGGTCAGAAGCTTTAAATGGCCCTTCAGCAGGTATGTGGCTCCACAGAGTTAAATTGCTGCAAAAAATCTGCAGGTTCGCAGATGGTATCAGGAAATAATTGGAACAAGAATGGTACCAGCAAAGTAACTGGGGCCTTTTTTCATTTTCTTCTTGAACTTACGCAAAGGTGTGCACACAGCAGCTTTAAAAGGAAGACAGAGAAGGGAAAAAAAGATAAAATTAAATTTCCCAAGGCTTTAGTGGAGGCTTCTTAGCAGTGGGGAAGAATTGTGAGATATGATCCAGCATGGGCTGCCGAATCAATAAAAATAAATTATGAGTTCTTTGCTATCACCTCTTACAATATATGATAGGGGACCCTTAAATCATATCACTACCTGCCGGGAGAGATTGTATTTATGTTTAACTGACTTACACAGAGATAAAGCTCAGGCTTCTGTTATTTTAAGCAATCTAGATGTCTCTTCTGGTGGGAATGTGTGTTTATGTGCAGCAAGGCCATCCTGAAGAGCTGGGAAAGATTCTGTGGAGCACAACTGTGCCTTCTCAGGGCGGTGGGTCAGATAACCTGGGGAGGGGGATGTGTGTGTGTCTTTTCTGTCTCTGACTTTCCTGCCTAGGGCTACTCGCAAGCTGCTGATAGTATTGGTGCTTCCACCCTCCCCTCCAGTGTGTTTATTAGTAATTGTCTGGAATTCTACTTATATGTCTCCTGTGTTTTATTGCTGTCCATATAAAGGTGACAAATTCACCACGCCTTTCCCAGACACTCTCTCCTGATACTCTGTGGCTAATAATTCTAATAATACTTAGCTTTTATGGAGTGATTTCCTCCCCCACCCTCCCAGAGGACAGAGGCTTTATCATCTGACCTGATAGCTATGTTTAGGGCTCTACTGCAACCTCTGGGACAGAATCTAGCTGCTCTTTAAGGGCTGATAACCTTGCTTGGAGGCCTTTCTTTTATTTCTTTAGGAAGGACGTGTTAAGAATGTGGTCGTAATTTTTTTGTATGTGTGTGTGCAATAAAGGTAAGCATGTAGGTGTGCAGGAGGTATATTTGCTGAAACTGAGGCAGGATTTACTAATCTTTTTTATTTGTTTGTTTCCTTGAAAAAATGTTACATGAGAGATATTGTCCAATTTTTAATGTGTAGTGGAGATGGAGGAGCAATGTGGCTGACTTGCAGAATCTATGCAGCTAGCGGCTATCAATACCCCTCGTTTGGGTGATAATTGGAATCTGTGGTTTGGGAGGAGGAGAATCTGGCTTCTTTTCCCATGTTATTGTAAAACATTATGGTCAGATTCCTCTTCTGAGTCCTGGAGGAATTAGTCATTGCTTTGGTGGTGTTATTCAGCTGCGTTCACAACCATGGCATGGACTTCTATGTGCAAGGCACCTCTGAACTAATCCTAAATTACAATCCCTGCACCAAAATGTTTAAACCAAAAGCATGAAAGACCATGTCAGGTTCAAGTCAAAATCCTTTCTAGATTTGTGTGAGCCCAGAAAGGTAAATCCATGACACTGGAAGAGATGTCTGTCTCAGTGTTGATGCCAACGGGTGCTTTTTCTCTGACAGGAAGGGCTTGCCCTTGAATTGCCAAAGCAGAGAACCAACATGCAAGAGTCTTGCCCTGCTCCTGCTGGTAATCGTGTGGGAGGAGGTATTTGGGTTTTCCAGAGCTGGCACTTTCTGCAAAGCACTGTAGTGAGTTTTGATTTTTTCCCCCGTCAGGTTCTGTTTATTCATTGCAAGCCCTGTAAATGGGAATTTCAAACTGCTCCTTACATCCCAAGGACTGTTCTGTGAAGACAATGTGGTCTGTCTCCAGCGTCCGGGGGAATCCATGGGAAGGCTTCCTGAGCTCTGGCTCCCACTTATTCTGCTACCTGATTTACATTGAAAGGGAGGAGGACAGGGGACAGAAAGAGCAGTCCCTGGCAGTTTTCATACTGGAAAGGGAAAAGCAACAGAGGCAAAGGAGGATTAAAGGAGAATATCTTTCTTTTAGTTACTGGTTCTTGTTTTGAGGACAAATTTGACAGTCTCAGCTGTTCAGAGATCACAAGTTCACTGGAACATGTTTTGCTTTTGTATGTGATCTTGGGACTTGTCTCTCTCAATTTCAGAGGGTTCTTTTGTGTGCACTGCCTGAAGCCACCCACAGATCCTTTTTATCTCTCTAGAGATTAAAAAAAAAAAAAGTTCCTTTGCTGCTGCTTAAGTTGGCATCACTTTACTCTTGCAAAAGCGTCGCTCTGATTTCCAGCAGGCAGGATTTGGCCTGTGTTTGTTGTTAGTACTTCTGTTGCTTTCTTCATGTGCCTTAGGATTTGCTATTCCTTAACTGGAGGTATATTTTCTTCAGCTACACTCAGCAGGCAGGGGAAAAGAAGGTAGATTGGTATTTAAGGTGTATGTGTTCCTTCTGTTGCTAATCGTTCTGTTACTGGGGGTGACTTGGATTGGTGCTTTATCTTCCAGGTGATGCTTCTTAGCTTAAATTAACTATATGCATTGAAGTAGATTCTTTCAGGTATGTTAAATCCCTAGATGGAGATTTTTTTCCAGAATAAAAGTGGGTTTTAATTTAATTTTTTTCTGATGTATTTGCAAAGTGAATTGAACCAAATTCTTAAAAGTTGATTTGAATTCTTCATTCTGAGTGTTCCCATGTAGAGAAACGCTTAATCTCTCTCTGCCTCTGGTTCCTTATTAGTAAAACAAAGATGACATTAGTTGCCTTGTTTCATGGTGGTGATGCTTGCAGAATCTGTTAACACCTGTGGAATTTAAATTCCTCACCTGGGAGCTTTGTGATAATGCTATATGCTTCTTACAACTGGAGATGGCACTCTTGGGTATTGGCAACTGCACTTAGATCTCCAGGGTAAATGAGCGTGGTGATGTTGTGTAGTGTGACAACACACAGGCGTGCATACGTTTTTGCGGGTGTATTTGTGTGAAGTGATTTTGGTGGGACCAGGGCTTATGTAGTGATTGTTTTTGAGAATCACTGTTCCTTGGTTTAGAAAAATACTTGTACTGGAATGGAGTTAACTTTCTTCAGAGCAGCCAGTGTCATGCTATGTTTTGAATTTTCGGCTATAAACCAGTGTTGATAACACACCAATGTTTTAGGTATAGCTGAACAGTGCTTCATAGCGTCAGATTTTCTGTTTCTCACTCTGCCCACCCCAGGAATTAGAGTGATGGCAATCAAGAACGTGGGAGAGGGCATTGCTGGGACAGCAGACCCAAACTGGCCAAAGAGGTGTTCCATCCCATATAGTACCATCCTCAGCAATAAAGACTGTGGAGCAGTCTTTCAAACGTAGCCATTGTTCAGAGACTGGCTTTCCATTTGTCTGTTGTGGGAGGCAGTCAGTGACTACCTTTGCATTCCTTGGCCTTTTTTTTTTTCCTCCTTTTCTTTTTCTCTTCACTTATTAAAGTGTATTTGTATGGAATGAAAAGTTTTTCTCACTTTTGCTCTTCTGGTTCTCTTGCCCATCCCCCTGGAGTGGGGAGAGAGCAAGTGGATGGGTGTTTAGTTCCTGGCTGGGGTCAACCCACCGCACAGTTAAGCACAAATGTATGTTGAGCATGTAAACGATCGTCTTTCCATCTTCTGAGTGTTTATGTGGGGAAAATTAGGCTGATATTGCTGGCTTTTGCCTGAATTAGCTTTGAATGCAGAGATTGTATGAAAGACCACCTTAGCAAATTCATCATCCTGAATAACTCCATGAGTTTGTTGATCAGTTCATCTTTAGCTATTAATTTTGTGCCTTAAACCCCCACCACCACTAAAAAAAAAACCCAAACCGCAAAACAAAACAAAAAGAAAGAAGCAGCTAGGGATGTCCATAGAGCAGTGCTGCTGGCTTTTTAGGTCCCAGAGGATTTTAAGCCAGTTTGCCTTCAGCTGTGAGCAATTTACTGATACTGGTTCACAGTGGCCTGTGGTTGTTCACATTTGAAATTTACTTGTTGGGTGGTGTTGTTCTCATATGGATTGGGGAAAGGCAGATGAAAATTGCAGACAGGCTTCCTGAGGGTGAGGAGGAAGAAAAGGTTGCAAACATCATGGAAATAGGTCTTTAGGCAGGAAATGGAGACCCCAGCATGCCAGAACAAGTGAGTGGAGAGCTCTCATTTTTCACGTGTAAAGCTGTCTGCAATCTCTTTGTTGTGCTATGTGCTGCCCAGAGCTCATTCTTTTGCTCACTATTAATTACACTTGGTAAATATGTGGACAGGGCTGCTGATGAGTTGTTAATCTCTGTGCTGATATAGCAGGATCACTTCAGACAGGAGATGAATCTCATGAAGTGGATTGGTGCTGACCTTTCAGATGTCTACCTGAAATGATCACCTACTGTCTCTGGCTGCTGCTTCTTTCTCCTGTCTTTAATATGAGCGTTGCCTGATACAGGAGCATGACTGCCTTTGATGTGGCACTTTGCAGTTGTGCTGAAGCTCATTGTCAACCTGCTGAAGGAACTGCAATGCCTTTACACTATAATTTGTGGGAAATAGAGTTATATATTCCATGGTGGGGTACATGCAAAGCACTTTACCTGTTTAGAATTAGCAAGATCTGGAGAAGGGTTTAATGAACTAAAGTAATTTTCCTTTGTAGTAAAATTTTATGGGCATGAAAGATTGCTATGCCACCAAATACTCTGAAGAGCTTCTGAGCACTTCTGTGATTTATGGGCTTGGAAATTCCTAATAATTGTTTGAACAACAGGGATCCCTTCCAGGACGTGTTTTCAAGATGGAATGAAAACTGGGCTACCATTTCTGGTTATGTGTGGGTTTTTGTGTGTTGTGTTTTTTTTTTTTTCCTTTTTTTGTTTTTTTTTTTCCTGCTTTCATGCAAGCCAAGTTGTATAAAGACTCAAGGCTGATGGATTGGACAGTCTTGGAGACTCGCTGGCCTTATTTTAGAGCAGCAGTCCATCATATTAAAACTGAATTTAGTGGTTCAGTATACTGCACAGTGTGATGGCAGGATTTCTCAGTGCCAGAGACTCTTAATCTGTATTGTAGTATAATCCGTGGAAGATAAATAATTGATGGGGGTTGCCATTTTTGTCATGCAAACCTTATAGCAAGGTATTCGGCAGACAGTGTAGTTTCTGCAAAACAAAAACATATGGACTGTAGAGAGGCGTGTGTGTAAAATAAAAGGCATAAGGAAATTCTTGCATGACTGGAACATCAGTTATTTCCAAAGAAAATGTTGTTTATTTGTGTTTTTTTTTTTTCCTGATTATTCTTTCTCCATCCCCGCTTCTGTCTAGAAGACCAAAACAGTTTATTGAATTATTCAGGTCATTTAGTTTTGTGTAAACTCAGCTTGAAATTGCATTTTCCAGAGGATTTGTATTGCCTTAAGGGAGTTGTAATTCAGCCTGGCCTATTTCCTCACTCTGTCCCGCAGGCTGGTTTTCCCTTTTTTCTTTCTCAACCAGCGGAGCTGCTGGGTGCCCCGGGGGACGCCTGCCCCTGGGGTGTCCTGGGAGGCGCGGTGTGGCTGTGCGGAGCCTGGCCCATAGGGGACGGGGAAATTTCACATCTGATCTGAGCTGTATTCCCTGGAGCGAGCAGTATGACCCGGGAGAAAAATGCAGTTCAGCATTGAGCTGACTTGAAATAAATTTTGGGGAGATTGGTTTGATGAACAGAAACAGTTTAATTGGCACTATAAGGGTGTTTTCTTTATTTTGATTGAAGAATGCCTAAGTGTAAGCTTTTGCTGGTTCTGAATGAGTATCACTTGAAACTTACTTTGTTTTTGTTTCTTTTCCCCAGAGTACAGCTTTTTAATCTTAATTTAGGTTGAAGAGTGGGCATTTTCTACGGGGTGGCAATTCTAGATTTTCCTCAGTTCAGGGGAAGAAAGTTTTATTTTTTGTTTTGAAATAGTACATTGAATGTGAGATCTCCAATTTTCAGTTGAATTCAGCTTTTAAAATGAAAACCATCAAGATTTTCAGGCAAAATTACTCTGGCACAGAAAAGCCACAGTTGTTTGTGTTGATAAAAACAACCTAAGCTTCTGCTACTACAAAGTGGAAGTCAGAATCAAATATCTCAGCTTGAATCAATGAGGTTGGTTGGTGTTTGTTTTTTCTTTGTCAGAAAATATGTCCAGTTTTCCTTATGTTTTATTCCATTCTTTTTCAACTAAAGCATTCAAATAGCAGAAGGTCTTAGAAAATCTGGTGCTTGCCCACATCTGCCCCTGATACCCCTGCTTCTAGTTTCTTCTTAACACAGTTGGTGCAACATGATGTGGAGGCCTCAGAACAGCTTCTTGAAATGCTTTGAAGTTTCCTCTGCAATGCTGTGTCAAAAGCAGCCCATGAAAACAACTCGGGCACCAGCTGCGCCTTTCAGGCTTTGATTTGTGTCTTAACTGCGTGTGACACTTCCTTAGTAGTTACATTTGCTCCGTGGTCTCATGAGGCAGCATGTCGGGGAATGTGCTTTTGCAGCTTTTCTTAGGAAGGTGGTGTGTTCAGTCTCTCCAGTCCTCTCTGGTTTTCAGACTCCCAAACCATTGCAGGAGTTGCCTTTATTGAATCTGAAGTGTCTTGTCTCAAAAGCAAGTGGGGACAGGGTAGAGGCCACCTGGGGTTGTGGTGCAAAGGTGTTGCATGGCCTGGGCATACATGGTGAGTGATTTTTATGGACAGGTTGCTGTAGGTGACTGTACTGTGTATTACCACTGCCTCAGGCAACTCCTGCTATCTCCTGGAACCCTTTGTGGGATTTAACTGCGAAGGGATGCTCATGCTTTTGCTTTCCATGCATTAACAACAGGCAGAGATGGATTTTTGGTACTCATTCTGGGTGAAAGTCCAGAAAAGCCGTACTAAACAATGTGCTTTTACTTTAGATTTATACCCAGGAGCTGAGTAGGATTCAACCCACTCCTGTAAAGCTGGTGTTATCCTGTGATTTGCAGGGTTTATAATAGATAAATGACATCTTCAAAAATATAGGGCATAGGAGATCTGGGGAGAGGCACACAAAGAGCTGGGAGAGCAGGGATGCTGCCTGTAGTTGTAATTGCAACTTAAGGTAGAATTGCTCTGTTGAAATTTGACCAGGACACGGAGATTTTATTTAAAATGTTTAGGGCTGGATCTGGTAAACTCAGCAGAAGTCATCCTGCTGTCTTCAATGTGATTAGGCTCTGAAACTGCAGAACTAATTCCTTGCCACAGTTGTGAGCGATAAGAAGGGTGTCGTTTCTGGCAGGGCTTGTGCTGTGGTGCATGGCTTCCTGGACACCCTTGAGAGTGGTCCTGTCCGAGCTCCTGTGGGAATATAGGGATCATCCTAAATATGTCACTCTCATCAGGTTTTAGCTGGGAGAAGGCTGCACTGCTTCCTTCAGTTGGTGTAAGGGAAGGAGGTATACAAACCTCGGTGGTTGCAACTTGCAGCTGGCTCTTCCCCTTTGTATGGGAAGGTGTGTGCAGGGTTTAAGTTGCGATAAAAAGGGTATTGTTCTTATTTCCCCACTGCACAGCATTGGTTTAGGCTGACATAGGCTTGCATATGCTGACTCAAATCTTCCTGGCAGGTTTCTTTTCATACCCTGCTGGAAGCAGCTCAGCTTTTATCTTCCTCCTAAAGGTCTCTGCGTGGGGAAATAAAGGGACAAAATGCAATCGGGGATGGGGAAAGTGAATCCAGTAGAGAAAGGAATGCTCTCAGCATTTATTCTAAAATCATTAAGTTGGGCACTGACTGCATAGTCAAGTACCAAGGTCCCTTACAATTTGAATGGGTCTCTTGCTGGTATTATGCTGACAGTAACCAACTGGTGCAGCTGTTGTGATATCGATTCATCCTTTGGCATTTTTCTGCAATCTTTCAGCTGGGAAACCCAAATGAAAGGTGTGGCGGAGTCCCACTTCTGTGAGAGGAGGAAGGAGGAGGGAGATGTGGCTTTTATAGTAGAAAAGATCCTTGTTGCATGGGAAAAACATTAATGAACTCAACGCTTTGGGTCACAACTCTCGTTTGGACCCATCTTTTAGCCAAACTGTGAAGTACCTGTTAAGAAAACAAAACCAAATCCACAAGTATTTACTAAAAATTTCCCTAGATGCTTTAACAACCCAAGCGGATGCAAGGGAAACTAGGCTCTTCTTGAATCCTGCAAGGAGGAAACAATGCTGAAATGGTAAAATGATGCAAAACAAAAATGAAGAGATGCCCCAGAGCTCTTCCTGAGGCTGGTCCCGTAGAATCTGAGGGAATGAACTGTGTAACATTAGTTATGCTAAAAAAAGAAAAGAGAAGATCCTCAAATGCTCTTAACTTCCACTGAGGAACCTTGATTCTTTCTGCAGAAGTTCCCATCACACCCGAGCCTGGGAGCTTGGACAGAGGCTTACAGGTTATTGGAGTGCCTAGCTGCCTTTCTGGGAGAGAAGGGCATTGGGCAATGTAGCTGGTAACTAGGAGGATGACATTTACCTGTGAAATCTGAGGTCAGAGAACCAAGGATATCAGAGGGAAGTTATATTCCCCTGTGGTCCCCCACATACTGCTGAAGTCCCCTCCCCTCCTACCTCAGTTTTGCAAGGGCATGGCTTGGGAGTGTTCATGGCTCACCAGAAAGTTAGTCAGTGGGTCCTGAAGGCTCTGACTCTCCTTGAGCACTAAAGATACAGCTGAAGTTTTGTCTTGCTCAGTGTCTAAGCTGAATGTCATGCTCTGTGTGTCCCTCTGTTTTACCACTGCAGAAGGGTGATAACGTGGAAATTCCCGTGCTCCTTGAGTCACAGACAGCAGATAGAAAACAACAAAGCTCATTCTGGGCAAAATGGACTGCTTTACTGGATGGGGATCTTCATAAAGAAACTTTCCAGTTCTTTCCATGGAGACTCACGATCTGTGGTAGCACCTTGAGAATCAGGAAAAGTGGACTGTAATTTCTGATTGGACTGTTGAGTGAACAAGGACGCATCTGATTCCATCCTTGACCTTGAATAACCATAGTTGTAGAGAGAGCTCAGAATGTTTGATTAATTCCTGTTGGCATGTTTTATTTCAAATGCAAAACGTTTTGAGATTAAAATAGATGTTACTGGTTACATGATGCATTAAGCAAATGATTTATTTTTTTTTAACTTACTTGATCCTATAGTACCACAGCTTTAATGGATAAATGCTAAGCTCTCCTTTGGGTGATTTCAGATGCCTTGTGTATTGTTACACAGTCTAAAGGAAAACTTTTTTTTTTTCTTTCTTTTCCCTTTCTCTTCCTCCCTCCCTTCCCCTCCTTAGGTGATTCTCATTCTGACAAAGCTCTACGACTTCAACCTGGGGAGTGTTACGGAGAGTTCACTGTGGAGGTAAGTGGATTGTAGAAATCACAGCAACTGGCATGGAGGGGTTGCACTGTGCCTCTTGTAAAACTGGAGGCTGAGCAAGGGGCTGCAGGGGATGAGGCGGGAGGGGATCCGAGATAACTGGAGTTGCTTTTTGGAAAAGGGACACATGATTAAGAACACATTGCTTTAATGAAGTGAGGTCTGCAAACAAGAGGGTTCCTTTATGTAAGGACACTTCCTGGCACACAGAGGAGCTTGATTTCATTCTCACATTTGAGTGTCAGACAAATCTCTTCATTCCTCAGAGTCTCTGCTGTGAGGCTGGCAATGAGAGCAGTCTCTATAGATGGTACATGCTTGCTGGAACAGTGTACAATATGGTATGCAACACAGTGCATGATATAATCTTAGCTGATCTTAGCCATGTTCCTCAGCCCTGTGAACTGAGATGGTCATCTCGGCAGTGAGTATGTGTTGCCCTGGGCTTGTAAGGACAGTAGCCAGTAAAGGACTAAAGATATCACAGTGAGGGGCTGGTGTCTTCTCCGCTATGGATAGACTCAGATCATATCTTGTACCTGCCATGCTCCTAATCTGGTGTGGGAGATGGAGTGTCCTGGCCTGGGCAAGCGTCCTGCTGGACAGAATGTGTGTTTGTAAGTATGCCTGTGTGTTTAAAATGACAAATAAAAATCCCTGCCCTCCCCGCCCCCCCCCAAAAAAAACCAAACCAAAACAAAAAACCAAACCCCTAAAACCTCACCCCTATAAACAGGCCAGTTCCTTGACACCTGAGATCACCAATAGTTTCTACTTACTGGGGATTGTTCTTCCTTCTGACATCCTGCCTGTGGTGTTGAAAGGGTATGCCTTTAACAGAATTGTTATTAGATAGTTTTCACCCTAAGGCCCG
>NW_009600899.1:0-13298 GCF_000690535.1 Cariama cristata
AAACCATTCTGTGATTCTATGATTCTAAACCACGTTCTACTTCAGGCTCTTTAGGCAGCATAAGAATGCATCCTGTGCATGTAGTTCTTTTCAAAAGCAACACAGATGTGAAACTGTCAGATACTGTACTGTAGGGGAGTACGAACTACAAACCATCAGTTATGTGCTTATTTCATTCATGTGGTTCTTCTGTACAGTTCAGATTATCATGAAATCACCTATTTATGTTCTACTTTAGATGCATTTGGTTTTGGAAGTGTCATAATAAATGTATTTTCTTTTCATCAAAAAACACGATGCGCTACTCTTATTCAGAGCTGCAATCAATGGTAATGTAGAACTTAACATTTTTCAAAAACTGGCAATGATATCTGTTCTGTTAAAAAAAAATTCAATTTCAAGGCAGCATTAACATCTGAATATAGGTCATTATCAAAAATCATAATTTTATAATGCAGCATCAGAGAGTAGTGGTATAACAACAACAATTTTGCTATAAGCCTAATTTATTCAGTTTTGTTCCCTGAAGTGCTCAGTTACAGTTTTAAGTAGTTCTGCATTCCTCTTGCGTGTTGGCTCTTCAGGTGTCTCTGACCTATAATGAAATGCAGGTAATATTGACCAGATTTAAAAGAGTTTACAGCCAGCACGGCCTTTTTGAAGAAGTCTTGTTACAAAACCAGCTGCTGTCCTTCTCGATGTGCTTCAGGACTGGGGAACCCTGAGTAATGCCTGTTTTGAAGCTTACTCGCCGCTTGCAAGCCAGCTGGCATCTCCTTCACTCTGCTTTGGGACTGGGGGGCCTGGAGTGCAGAGATTCTTAAGCTTTTGGCATGGCTCTTCCAATTTTCCAAACCTCAGATTTTCCTAAAGTTTCTCATGTTCCTTACCACTTTGGAAACCTGTTTTGTATATTCTGGTAAGTTGTTTTTGGTTTGGGGTTGTTTTGTTTTTGTTTTCCTTTAATGCAGATAACTGAAGGCTTCCAAATGGTTTTACAAAGCCAAAGTCTCCAGATAAATCTTTGTGTTGAGACTAAAATAAGTACAGTGCTTACATATGCGCTTAGCCAGTACCTATGCAGTTTTCTGGTGAAAATTCTACAGGTCTTTGGTAACTGGGAATTAAAATATCTTGTTCATAAACCATTTTATAGATATATGTTATCATAGAAGATCCTCATCGCTGAGACAAATCGATTAGCCTTCCTGTAATTTAAAGCAATCC
This sequence comes from Cariama cristata, assembly GCF_000690535.1. Taxonomy (NCBI): domain Eukaryota; kingdom Metazoa; phylum Chordata; class Aves; order Cariamiformes; family Cariamidae; genus Cariama; species Cariama cristata. Next base: position 1,228 of record NW_009600899.1, read on the forward strand.
AATTTTTCAAAATACTACTTCAGGTGACTAAAGAGAAAATGGGCACAAGAGGGCAGCGTAAGAACTCTGAATGTTGTAAGGCTAGATGAAATTCATCAGACTTCGTCTGGACAAATTAGAATTATGTGGGCCAAAGTTTGTTAAATTTGTTTGACATTTTCTTCTTTTTTGAGCTTTTTGATCAGCATGAATATAATTTTAGATCAAGTTTATAATTTTAGCTTCTGGATGATGTTTCAGGCTTTTGAAATTCTTTGTAAGTTTCTAATCTTGTTTTTAACTGTGTGACACCAAACTGGAAAAGTCTGTTTCTTGTAGCAGCTTTTTGCTATTAACTGGAGATTATAATACTTTAAACTATGATTTTTAAACAGGTAGTTACTTTTTTTTTTTAATCTAATGAGGCAGTGTTGCAGAAGCTCTTGTAGTGGCATGTTCATTGTGCTTTTACAAAAACAGCTAGCTCAGTAATAAAAGCCTAATGAATAAAATAAAGCGTTGCAACTATTTGCAAAGTCTTAAGTTTCCAGATCATGTGTAATAAAAAATTTCGTTATAATACTCAGATTTTCTTTTCAAGTAATACTGTATCATTGCTTAAATTGAATTTCAAAGATATTACTTGAAAATGCTCTTCCAATATATTTGAAAAATTAGAGTCAGAATTATCATTGTCTGATTATTAGAGACATTTTCCATAGTTTTTGGTGGAAGAAAAAAATCAATAATTGGTTTACTGTTACCAGTTTTAATTCAACCATTTGAAGCCTGTATTTAAAGTGTATTTGAATATTGTGTACAATTATATTAAAACAATAAGATTAACTCTGGAGAAATGTATAAATGCAAGAAACGAGCTTTATGATATTTCCATTATTATTTTTATTAGGTCATGATGGTGCAGTTAACTCTGTTGGCTGGAGTCATGACAAGAAGTGGTTAGTTTCTGCATCAGAAGACAGAACTCTAAGAGTCTGGTCAGTCTGCAATAATGAGCCTGCCCTAATTCTGGTAATTAGAAAATGCTGTCATCTTGGTTCACAGAGGACACTCTTTTTGCACTTTCATCTACTTCCATTTTAACAGCTCTGTAGAAGGAACATACAGCCTCATTTTCAGAGCTACTGAGTCGTGGTGATTCCAAGTGATACTATGATTTGGGTGGTCTCCATTGATTTCAAATTAGGCTTTTATGATAATTTATGAAAAGAAAAAAACCAATCTTGGTAGACAAAACTAGTGGACGTGTCTGGAAGTTTTGGGTTTATTGTCTGCTCTGTATATCCTATTTTCATTGACTCGGCTCTGCTTGTCTTTATAGTCTACTCCCCAATTCAAATCGACGTTTAGAGTGTAAAGCTAGGTTGTATTAGATTCATTTGACTACAGATACTATTAACTTTACCGCCAACTAATTTAAGTAGAATGAAAACTTTACTTTGAGATTAATACATGTCTAAAATAGGAAGGGCCACTACCTAGTAGGTTCACTTCCTGGCATATGATCAGGATAACAGGGACACTACTTCTTAACACCAGGAATCTCAGACAAAAAATATTCATTATCTTAGAATCCATTCTTAATAATTTTCTTTGCATTTCAGGGCAAAGAGAAGTTCCATAAGACTGTACGCTCTGCACAGTTTTATCTTATAGATGGATTTATATTGCTCTGTTGTGGAGCTGAATTTCATCTATTAAGTTTCCATCTAGACACAACCAAGGATGACCTCAAACGGTAAGTACGGTTTCTCATTAACAGACCAGTGAAAGTACTTGTACTGTTTCAGTTGGGATTTTGTGGATGATGAGGTGAACTGGGGAGCAAGAATACCGCAGAAGAAAAAAATTGAACAAATAGTAAAAGCTAATTGTAAAACTCTTTGTTCTGGCATAATAGAAAAAAAAGGTCATTTGAATACCTTAACAGCTGCAATTACTGTTTTATTATTACTGTTACCATCCGGGACCTTCTGAGCTTTACTTTCTGCTTGTTTACATCTTGCTATGCATGAATGTCTTAAGTTATGTTTGAGTAGCTATTGCAAATCTTTCTCTCGTGGGAATTTTCTCTATACTTTTTCTTTCAGAGACTCCAACGTGCTGCTTTCTTCCTTCCCTGTCAAATGGAAGTAGATCACCTTCATGATTTTCACTGACTTTCCAACTATTATATTGTATCTAGTTATGTTCCTTATTATCCTGCTCTGTCTCTGTGTTTCTTCATTGTTAGGCATCCTTCATGCACTTTTTACTAATACTATTCTGTTTATTATTATGTGGCTCCTTCTTTCAGACTTGGAGTCAGTTCTTTTATTAAATGTCCAATACACCTTTCCTGTTCTTTTAGTTTATAATTGGAGATAAAACTGTCCTTGTATCCTTTTACTAAGTTTCTCTGCTCTTCATTTGCTCTTCCTGGGTTTCAGCAGTATTTGTGTATATGAGACTTTATATTACATTCAAATATATATACATATATGCATGTATATATGTATATGTTTAGACAAAATAGCTTTTAAAAACACCTTGAAGAGATATATTTTTTTGTCTGTATTATGACTTTAGATTTTGAGTGGAAGGACAAAGAGAATTAAGGTTACAACACTGAAGTCTATTAGTTGATATTGTGAATAGCGTGTTCTGTCTGTCCGTGATATTGAATAGTATTGGGCTGCATCCTTAGATGGGAAAAACTGTCTGTTTCCTTGGTAGTTTTGCCACTGCACAGAAAAACATACTAAGGACAGGCTTAAATACCTTTTTGAATAGGAATGCTTTCCTGGATTGAGGCATGAACCTGGTTAGGTAGAACTTCACTGAAACCTAAAATGGTCATACAGAAAACAAAAGGAGAAAAAGTGCCAAATTATATCCCTCTTTTAAAATACACTTTTTTAAGAACACAAATGCCTTTTTATTTTAAAGAGTAGCTCATGGATTATGATCTAAGATCTGTTTAAAATTTCTTCAAAATGGTTAATTGTGGTTTTCAGTCATCTGCTTGGTTTTACAGTTAATCCACTGCCACTTGTGATTCCTTACCTTCCATTTCTGGTCAAAATCCTTAATGGAGGGTGTTGTTGTTCCTGTTATTATTTTAGTCATATACTCTATTTAGAATGGCAATATAGCAAATAGCCTGGAAAATTGAATACAAAAGAACACAGAATTTCTTGCTTTGATTTCACAGTGTATACATTACATTAGCAGGGTAAAACTAATAGAGTAAAATCAAAATATAATATTGAAATATAAACACAAATTCTTTTGAAAGGATTTTTTTTTTAACCCCTTGATTTTCTTTTCTCATAACCGGTTCTACAGAAATCTCATGTTCTGAAGTGCTCACCCTGCTGCCATGTTTAAAAGTACAGGAAGAACCTGGACAGCAGGAAAAGTGATTCCTGTTCCCTGTTTTGCCTGAAATCTATTCATAGTGTAAACAAGTAATACTTGGAAACTGAGGCAGTCAACTTCTTCCATACCATTTTGAACTGTGAAAACTTATACAGGCAATTGCGGAGGAACTTAGAAAAAGGAAGATGGAAAATAATATTCTGATCTTTTAGATCCTTCCTTCTTCTGATTATTTTTCAGTTTTAAGATTTAGTTAAAAATATTTTTTCCTTCTAATTGTGGGACTAGGCTGTAATAAGGAACTTCTGTTGTACTACATGTTTTGGCTCTCGATACCATCTTTTTTTTTAAAAAAATTTTTTTTATTTTTAAACAAATAGCTATGCCTCCCAGAGGAAAGTATTCAGTAACCTGAAGAAAATCCATACTGCAGTTACTGCTGTGGAAGACTCATCTGAAACACCTTTAAGCTAGTTAGTTCAGAAACTAAAGGTAGTATGGAACTCGATGTAATTGTGGAACCATTCAAGCAGTTTTGCAAGGACTTGGGCAGTGAACTTCTACTGTGTTCTGTGTTGTTCCAGTCACTTCGTTAGAAGCATAAAATATCCTGGTTTAAAGCTGTTAAAGTATGTAAAGTTGTGCTTATAGCTGAATTTTGTTATTGCCATGCTCTCAGTAATTCTTGATGAAATAACAGTAACTCAAAAATATGCAATTAGACTCTCTGGGATATTAGTGTAATGCCAAAATAACAAACACACAATTGTAGACGCTACAACAAATCCACAAACCAGACTGAGGCCTCGTGTTATATATATATTTATAAAAAAGGTAGTCAAGGTTAATTTGCTTTGGTATTTTCTTGTGGATTCCCTCCAGTTGATTTGCCAGCATTTCTTTCTTTTATGGAACACTGCATCATTCCTTTTGTTTCTCAACTCTTTCATTCTGCCTTCTGAGTCAAGTTTGGAAGAATGCTTGAATGGAACTGATTCAAGAAGAAGCTAGATCTAACCCCAAAGCAAGCTTTATACCCTTAATTAGAAGGGCATGGCAATGCAGTCTGGCTAACCAATAAATTGCTACTGTATTTCAGAGGTGAAGACAGTACAATGATAAATCATATCACTGTTTCTCTGGGCAGAGTTTTCAAAGAACTCCCCATAAGTATGAATTAACTAAGCATCACAACAACTTAATTGAATTGTTAAATATTGTTTCAGTTTTAAAGGTGAAACTGAGAAGTGGAAATAAGAAAAAAGAATGTTATTCCTTACTGGCTTATTTAAATATATCCTTATTTACAAATGTCATAGAGGAGATTTATTGCAGTTCTGGGAACAGGATACAGATCTCATGACTTCTGCATCTATGATTAATTTCAAAGTGATTCACAACCTAAACAATTTTCTTTACTTTCTCCAAAATTATGAACTATTGAATTTCCACTCTCATCAGCAGTTGCGCATGCTGATATGAAGTGTAACTATTTACTTCTCAGTTTATCATTTTATAAATTAATTTTTCTTTCACATAAGAATTTGAGCAGAACAAAACATCTATGGGTTGTTATCTCATTTTTATAGTTTTATGTTTTAAAGATCAGCATGAGCAATTCGAAAGGAGCGTAAAAAGGAGAAAATTGTGTTCCATTAACAAAAATAGTGCCTTTTAAAGCCATTATATTTAGCAACTGGTTGTAGTCATCATGTATACAGTAAGGGAAGTAAAGGTAAAATATCTACTCTGATGAAATGGGAAACTATACCAGAACATATTATAGATGGATAGAGCAAAGACGACGCTAAGTGAGTTTAAAATTTAGCATGCTAATGATACATAGGAAAGCATTCATTTCAGGTAGTTCTGGAAAGTTAATGTTTAACAGGATAATTATGTTCATGCACACCACTTTAAGCCAGTTTAAACTACTTAAGTAAATGGGCTACACAGACCTGATTCAGCAGTAGGATCATCAGAATATTCTAAGCTTGGCTCCTTTGAGCTTTAACCATTAGATCAAAGAACTTTAAACACTCGTTGTTTTTTGTCAGAAACAGAATGGAAACTAGATGAGAAGTACATAAGTCATAAGAGGAATTCTAACAACATTCTAACAGCAACCATCTCTAAATGGTTTAATTTTTCCCGTGCTTATCTTTTGTTATGTCTAACAGTCATTACATAGGGTCAGTGAATGACATCCACCCTCCTCCGTGGTGTAAGAGAGAATATTTTTCAGTGAAGATAAATTCTAAGCTTTCCAGAAAATGAAGTGATTCTTTTCCTTTTCATGTAACTGATTTTCTTATTTTACTGAACTCAAGGCTGTGTCTGGAAATGTATAATGGAACTACTGTTTGAAGATAATTTTTATAGTGCACATAAAAATGGGTTTTATAGATTGAAACCTTATGATCTGTTATACTGATGATGTTTGTAGTCTGTCACTTAGTTTTGACTTTGTTATGTGCAGCCATTTTCCTTAAAATTTTTAATGTCAGGTCTGCATCAAGCTGTTTTTTGTGGGGTTTTGGAAGGATTTTTTTAGGCGCGTATTTGTCTTCTGGGTTTAGCATAGTAACATACTTCCATATATTGAAGTTTTTTGTCATCAAAATGTTTCTACTTTATCTGGGTCTTCTGAAAAATGCTTTCAGCAAAGGACTTCAAATCTGCTGGAAAGTAGACACATCTGAGCCTCTGCAATCATTGCAGGAAGTGTTTGTATCTTAGAATCTCGTTTTATATTTTATTTCTGAAGATCTACCAGTCTCCTGAAAATAACAATATACTGTAAATGTATTCCCCAAAAATTATTACATCCCCAAAGTAAGTGGGATATAAGAGATGACAGAAATTAGTCATTTACACTGTCGTCAAAATTCTAATGATCGAAGGCATTAAAGGAGGCCAGAATTGTAGTTTTTAGTATATCAACACAATGTTGATTTTATTTGGATAACTGATCTATAGGATTGTCACCTGAGATGTGCCGTACATAGAACTGGAGACCTGGAAAAAATGTAGCAAGAAGATACTATGTTCACCCCTTTTTATTTGGATACCTGATCTATAGGATTGTCACCTGAGATTATGTGCCGTACATAGAACTGGAGACCTGGAAAAAATGTAGCAAGAAGATACTATGTTCACCCCTTTTTTTTGCCTCCATCACATGCTTTTCTGTGGCTTGAGGAGATGTTGGTCTAATTGAGACAATTTTTAGGGCATTTTTGTACTACAATAGCCACTCCACAGTTGACTTGTGAGATGGAATCTTGCCTATATTCACTTCATGCTCCTGGCCTTCATCTGTGCAGCGGTTTCTAGGGCTTGTAGTGTTTTGTAATACCTGAAAACAACTTCACAACTGTCTGTGACAGTGCACGCATATTGGAAATGCTGCAACAAAGGAATTAGCTTTGCTAATGGGAGACTGTCAAATTTATCTATGGAAGGCGACCAGACTTGAGATTGAATTCTTAACCTAGTTGTATATAATTTTATTTTCAGAATTTGCTTCTGATGGGGAAAATAAAAATATTTTTTCTTTCCTTTTGAAGATTTCTTATATTTGTTATTATCTTCTTTTTTTACTTACAAAGTAACCCTTGTTTATATGCAGAAAATCAACAGATTTCTGTCAATATAAAACACAGTTATTTTGTTAAATAGGCCTTCTTATCTTTCAATGTTCTAAAAAGCTTTTCCTTTGTGTGCTCTTCACACCTTTATCTTGATAAACATTACAATACCTTCGGACATTTACTGGATTAATTCCTGTGATTAATTCCTCAAGAAGCCCTTTGTAAGATCTATAACAATCTTTTCTATAGCAAACAGGAAATCATTTTAAATTAAAATGTAGATTGTGCACTTTTGCTTGCATTTCAACATACTTTTTTATTCTCCGATTCTGTTCTTATATATTACAAGTGAGTAGCATTTAAGCTTTTGTCTTGTGTCTGTTTGAATTATGTAATACCTTTCTTCCACAATCTGATTACCTACCTTCTGTAATGCCTGTTAATTCTTACTTTATGGATGTATTAAGCAATAAAAAAGTAACCCAAATTGTTACAGAAACTTTAATCTCTAAAAGACAAGAACTGATGTACAGTGTCCAGCTCAGTGCGTCCACAACGCGTGGCTGAATTTTAGTTGACTTGCGCTTTGAATTGAATGTGTATAGGACATGTGGCAAATGCACCTTGTCCAAAAAATATAAGGTCTTAAAGATACTAAAATTCCTCTTTTTTTGCTAATGTGTACTCTTGTTCTACATTTTTTCCTCTATGACTTTGGTTCAGTTCTGTCCTAACTTGTATTTGATGAATCTGTTTACTGTGTTGGTTGAAGATTTGCTTTCTCGGTGAAATTTTGTCGGGGAAATACCCTGTGAGGTGTTTATCTATGTAGCAGACTGCCAGTGGAAGAGAGATACTTCAGCTAACTCAAAGCAATTGTTCTTGCATTTGGGAGCCATCTAACTGTTTCAGTAAGCCTCCTTCAGCAGGGCAGATGAGACCAGAGGAAGCTTCATGCTGCCTTCATGAGATTGTTCCTATTATCTCAGTCAGCTTACTTAAAGTTAGCTTGGATATCTTTACTCAAAAATGGAGCTAAATCAGTTGTTCCTGAAGTTTAGAGCAGTTTATTTTTGTAGTTTACAGGAATAAAATACTTCTGGAAACCACAAAAGGTTCTTGGATTAAATTGCAAAACACTGTATTTTACCTTCTGCTTCACTATCACTGCTGAAGTAGCTCTAATGTCTACGTGGAAAAGCTCAGCAGATCATTGTTTGAGAATGACAAAGGAAGGCAAAAGCAATTCATTAACGATTTTTCTTTTGAACTGATCCAGCTGATAAATGCATTGCTTTTGTCAAATGATATGTTTTGCAAACTTTTAGCGTTGTCAGAAAGAAATAGTAATCATTCCTACAAGTGTGTCACGCACGGACTTTTGTATTGTCGTTAGACAGACGTGCTAAAATGGAAGTACGGTTCTTACTGTTACATTGGAACTATTTTACTGCATAGAAGTGTCTGCATTTAGACTACAACGTCGAAATTTTTAGTTATTGTGGTGTGTTCACTTTCATTGGCAGCTAAGCCCCCACCCAGTTGTGCTCTCTCTCCCCCAGTGAGATCCCACAGTGTGATGGGGGTGAGAATTGGAAGGGGAAAGGTAAGGAAAACTCATGGGATGAGATAAAGACCATTTAATAAGTAAAGAAAAAAGAAAAAAAACCCAAGTAATGCAAAAGAGTTGGTCACTAGCTCCCCACTAGCAGACCGATGCCCAGACAGTCTCTGAGCAATGGCTACTTTCAAAAAAGTCCTCCCCGCTAGTTTTATTGCTGAGCTTGGTGTTATATGTTGCAGAATATCTCTTTGGATAATTCAGGTAAGTGGTCCTGGCTATGTCCCCATCTGACCTCTTGCAGTCCCCCAGCCTGCTTACTCTGGGGACACAGTGAGAAATACAGAATATCTTAAGGCTGTGCGGACACTCTTCAGCAATAGCTAAAACCCTGGCGTGTTATCAACACCGTTTTGGTCACAAATGTAAAACGCAGCACCATACAAGCTACTGTGAAGAAAATTAACTCCACCCCAATCAGACCCAGTAGATTTATTAACAACTCTGTTTATGTTCCTTAGGTGACTTCTATGGACATCACACTCTTCTTGCCCAACATATCCATATGCATATCCATATCCACGGAGGAATGTTTTCTGTTGTTCAGTAAATTTAAGATCAGATCCATGTTGTCTGTGCCAATATATTTCAGTAAACAGAAAGATCTAATCAGATTAGTCACAACACAGTTCTGCGTTGCGTGAGAGAAATCTGAGGCCATTTTAGAGGGCTTGGCATGTCTGCAACATCTGCATGGAGCTGTCCGATATCCCACAGGATCTTGAAGAGTCCAGTGTATGTTGAGAAGGCAAATTTCTTTGGTAGTATGTGATCAGCCCCTTGTCCTGTTCCCATCTAAGTGGAAATTATTCTTTCTCTCCTCACTGTTTTCTCCTCATTTTCTTCCTTATTGCCCCTATGATCAGCACATTAAATGCTATACTGAGACTAGTGGTATTTCTGCTTTTTGATTGTAAGTACTTGACAGATTTTTTTTATTTTTTTTTTTCTCTTCAGCATTTTCAATATACATACAGGATTATTTTCATGTTTCATGTTGATGGAAGGTCTATCTATGTATATGAATATCATATTTCTTTTCATCCAAATGAGTTTCGTTACCAAGTTTTTTAATAGAGTTCAGCAACGAGTCAAAAGGTCTATGGCTTTAGTTTTTAATAATGAAAGAAGGCATTTTGATTTGCTTTGTGATTCCAATGGGAGTTTACTGGTGGCCACAAATTATAACTTATTTCATTAACACTAGCATTCTTTTGATATTTTTTGCAGATACAAACAGAGAAGTGTTTGCAAATTGGTACAGAAATTTCCTATGGCTTCAGCAATGGAGATTACCAGCCTTTCAGCAGTAAATGATTTCTACTCTTGTATCCTTTGTATTTCTTATTTTCTTTGTAGTTCTTTGGACTTAATGACATGGAAATAACTTCAGTTAAAGTAATGAGCATTTGATTCTTTACTACTCTTTCTCTATTAAAGTAAAAACACTGTATTTTTCTCTAGTATTGAACTTCAGCCTTGGACATAAAAATTTTAGGACTGTAAGATTTTTGGTGCTGCTTATAGAGCAATAAACACAACAGAGTCTAGAGGCCTATTTATCTGTCGTCTTGTCTATCTATATACTTTTGTTCCTTTAGAATCAGTTTAACTTTAACACAGAGAACCATACAGATATTGTACTTAGAGCTGGCAGCAACCGAGCATTGGAAGTTTTTGACCTCAATGCAGGCTGCAGCACAGCAGTGATACCAGAAGTTCATACTAGATCAGTCCACCAGATCTGCCAAAATAAGGTATATACGTTATTGAATTTTATTTGTAGTACTACTACAAGCCCATCAACAAAGAAACTGGAGGCTAAGAATATAACTGATAGTAATCGATAGAGTTTTTTATATATTGGGGAAGATGGGGAAGGTCATAAATGTGTGTGATAAAGGCACTTAGATCGTATTTGTTCTCTAGTGGAAAGCAGGGAGCGGTGAGAATGACTGAACAAGCTTGCTCTTAGGGAAATGTAAATTACCCTTTGCCTTACTTGTGCCAGACTGTAATCCTGTAGTTCATTCCTTATGTAACTGTTCTCCTCTAAAGTTGAATGTGAAGACATCTAGTTTATTCTGAAACTTCAGAAACAGCAACCAAAAAAAAAAAATTGCTCAGTGCTGCAATAGAATAGATGACTTCAAAACTCTCATCCTTGCTCTTTTTTTTACTTGAAGATTGATTTGAATGTTTAGAGGTCTTATGGTACCGCACACACTGGAATGCCTATTGCGTTAGGTTTGGTTGAGTATGGTTCTTCATTCCCAGTTGGAAAGTCCTTGCTTCTGTGGGTTTAAAACAGTTCCTGATTACTACTTTTGTATAACTCTCTATGGGTTTTCCTGAGAGATGTGATCTGGTAAAGCGCTTAATATCATGCTAACTATTTCAGTACTATTTGTAACACATATAGGCTTAAAGTTCTGGCTTTTCTTTTTGCTTGGTCAGCTTAGTGGCTTCAGGTTATTTAATCAAGAAAAACTTTAAAGCTGTGGGCAAGTATTCACTTGGGAGAAAACCTAGAGGTATGTGGTACAGCAAACAAAATTGACCATTTTGGGGGAAAATTATAGATAAAGGTTCTCTATTTTTTCAGTTATATGAAATTAATACTGTAGATAAGTCAATCGTAACAAAACAGTAGATGTGTAATTTTCCAGTTGTATAGTTTAAAGCTGTTAGAATAAATATAACTCAGTGCATTTACATTAAGATAATGTGCTAAAATATTTTCCAGACATAAAAATATGCAGAATTCTCTGTGTAAATTACATCCTGTTTAAAGTGTGAAACGCATTGAAATCTAAGGTTAGCTAGTGATGAAGGGTGATGCAATAGAAGCAAATCTGTGGGGTGAAACAGCTGATGCTGAAGATCCAGTGCCTACACAACAAAATTTATGAAGGCTTTCCTTTGGACTAGCCCTAGTCTCGTCTTGCGGACTGAACACTTGTTCGTGATTGCAACATAACTATTCTTGAAGTGCATTTTCTGGTTTAGGTTCATGCAAATCGGTTCCCATGTTCCAAGACTGCTTTGTGATGCGACCTGGACGGTAGTAAGTGGGGACAATCAGGAAATTTATTCTTTAAATAAATAAAAAAAGAAAATCTCTTTAGAAGGTCTTGTAAAACACTAAGGAAAATGTGTTCCAATTAAGTGTGGGAGAAACCTGTTAGCAAATTATTAAATACACAGGATATTCTAGAAACATAGGTGAACAGCATGACTGTCTGTTATTTCTGGGTTTGGACAGCAGCAGCTGTAAGGAAGTATATATAATTTGCAATGTAATGGCTTTGATTTTTAAATTGTTCTTGGGTCTCTTCTAGAGATTGATAGAATTGGCAATGTGTGAAATTCATCTCAGCCTGCAGTGTCCTTGATTAACTTTATTATATCATCTGGAATATGTTTTCTTCACAGCAGACATTGTCTGATGTATAATAGAACAATATTCTGAATCTTCCTCCAGAACAGTTCAGCAG
>NW_009600899.1:13334-19292 GCF_000690535.1 Cariama cristata
TATAAAAAATTTGGCTGCACTGACTGTTATAAAGTATACCTCTTAGAAGATGATGGGGTGGGACACCCATTTTAATGAGTGTAATTGCTGTTTCCTTTTAGAAATTCAGTACTGTAAAAGTGCAAATATATTTAGAAGATAACAAGCATTGCTATGTCTGTATGACTTCTTAATTGAGAAGCGTAGACTGGGAGTGAAAATTAAATAAACTTGTTGTATTACCTGCATGTGCATATAAGCTGCTGCTGCTAAATCAGTGTTTCTGTGAAGATAGAGGTTATCTGCATGACACTACGGAAATTTAAAATGCACTCCAAGGAAAAGTTCAGAGGAACATTCAAACATTTAAATATCAGCTGAATCGAAGAACTAGTTGCCTTACTGTCTTGTCTAATTACTTTCTTGTCTAATTTTGAAAATCTTGAGTCCTGAGAGACAAAAGAATCCTCCCCTCCACCACAATACTGTTCCAGTCATCCACAACCATGTAGATTACTGTTGTTCCCAGAGCTCCTTTGCCCTGATGATTTGTCCCCTTCTCACCTCCTTGAACCTTGGTGTCTTGCAAGGGCCCAGTAGAAACAGATGCGAGGACTGGAAGAAACTAGGTTTAGGGAGGTAATGACCATGAGGGAGGAGGAGGTTGCAGGGAAGTGAAGAGAGCAGCATCACTAAAGCTCACTCCCAGAAGGCTGGGACTTCTGCTTTAGTACGAAGAATAAATCTAATCATTTTTAAATCAAATGCAGTAGCACAGTTAGAAAGTCTCCCCATTTTAAACTCAGTTTTTAATGCAAAGGATTACTTCAGAAATGAAAAATTCAGTAGCATAACGCTGAAGAAAAATTATAAAAATTGCCTGGAAGGTGGGGAAAAAATACTTGTTACTGTGACTCAGAGCAGAGAGAAATATAAGGAGCAAATCTTGGCTAGTAATTTAAAGACAGTTTCCTTATTTGCACAAGGTAAGAAGCTGCCCTATGTTACATGTTTATAGTGAGATGAATAATGAATACAGTGAAAATATAGTGAAAATATAACTGCACGCTAGCATTGCATCATGATGGAACATATATATTGCTGTATTTAATCTTTCCTCCTTTATCTTTGCTAACTCGAGGAATAGCCAAATGTCTTAATACTACCCTGTTTGATTTGAAAAACCTTAAATTGCAACAGTGGTTGAAAATATACAGTGTATATATATATATAGACATACGTTATATATGTATGCCAACAGGATATAAATATTTTTGCACTCTACCTTTCTGTCTACAGTATTTCAGTGACTTGATTATGTTTTCTTCAGGTCTTTCCTTATGTTCTACAGAACAGTGTTTTGTGTTGGGACTTTTTGTTATTTTGTCAACGTCAGGGAAGGGAAACCAGCAAGAATGTAGCAAGCATCTCTCAGATGGGAGGTAGATACTCTGAAATTTATGAAAAGGCCATTTTAAAGCTAGACTTATGGGGCTGTGACAAATCTAAAGTACTGGATGAAGAAAAACAGTTGAAGGAAAAGAGGAAGCTGGGCAAAATCTTAACAAAAAACCCTCACCTTGGGAAGAAGGTGTTCTGGGTAGTGTGCTTACTACTAGATTTTTGTTTATGTATTTGTATGACTTGTGGCACATTACTTCCCATTTGTCATCTATTTTAGATGAGTACAGTTATTTAGGATGTGATGTATAAAGAACCCTTAGTCCTGGATCCAAAATAGTGCAACTTGACTTACTGAAGTCTGGGAGACGAAACCACAAAAGACATGCCTAGCTCTTGAAGATCCATATATGATTAAAGCTTACACCATTAAATTGCTTGCAGAACTTTAGGCTTTATAATGGTTGCTTAGAACCTCTATAATCTTGATTTAATTGAGCGTATTAATGTTTATTATTCCAAACCTCCGTGTATTTTTGCTTTCTCAAAAAGCACTTTGGCACCAAATTCCCCTGAAGTGCTCAGGGCATACCATATAACGATGACACAAAGCTTGTCTGTCTCTGTATACAGGTTCTTCCAGCAGTAACAAAACTAATTAAGCATCCTTTCTTAAGGATTTTAAGCCTGTGTCCTCAAATACCACCTTCCAAATCCACCACAAACACTCTGACTTGACTATTGTGTTCGTTATAACCTTCACCTCCCCACCACATGCACTTTCAGTTCTGTTGCCTATGTTCCCTAAACACTCCTCCCCTATCACAACCTTATCTTCTTGTCATGTCCTTATTACTAGTTGACTGAGAGGCATGCCACACTGCATGCCTATTGTAAATCACTCTTGTGTTGGCGGGTTAATGGCTCGTCAAACAAATCACTTTGCTTAATGGCTGTGCTGGTTTGAATTTCTGTCTGCTAATTACTCATTTAAACGTTTCTTGTGGAAGCATAATTATCGTAAGACCTTTCTCTGTCAGATTGGATTTAAATAGTGAAGTAGATTAAAAAACTTCTGAATGGGAATTCAGTCAGCAGACTGTATAAGCATCATTTCATCAAGAAACTGGGCTAAATACGTGGTCCTGTGGAGATGTGGTGGTGATACTGCTGCAGGTTCCTGTAATAACTTACTTTTCAGAGCATTTGCTTAGGAGTGGGGGGGAAAGAGGTTCATTGCTCTCCTCAGCCTGAGGGAACTGGTGGGAATCCCCCACTTTTCAGTGAACAGGCTGGGGCTGAGGGACCCTCCGCTCTTTTCCCTGAACCTGTGTCTGGTTTCCAGACCCTACTCTCGGAACTGCTTATGATATTTTAGCACAAGGTGTTACTAGACCCAAGTGATGTCATTAAGCTCCTTCTGAAGCAACGAGCAAATGTCGTTCTTCTGGCTGTAGTAACTTCACCTTACTGTGGTAAATAGTCCTTGGCTGTCTTATATCAAGCCTGACAAGGCAAATATCCTAAGCTGATAATAATGGATTTGCACTGCAGTAAGCTGTTTTATTCAACTGGTGATTTCCGATTTGACGATTTTGGTTTGATACATAAGATCACCTAATGAAAATTAATTAGCAACGATTACCAAAGTATTATGTGACTTTTCATGGTTCCGTTGCTTTGCGTACTAACTTTTAAGAAAATATTAGTGAAATTAATTCATTGAAATATCATAATTCTGTTCCTGTCTTAAAGTTTAGGAACCTCTGAGATACAGAAATAGATGGCAATTCAAGATTAGACCACAAAGATTCAGAGCTTCAGTGTTAGCATTACATTGGTAGTGCTGCAAAATCTACTCTTTGAACAGGAATCTATCAGTATCGACCACAAACATTTGAATGGTATCATGTTCTACTAGCAAACACAGTTACAGATTACATCCATTTTTCAGAGAAACAACAAAATTTCTAGTTTTCAGGCCTTTTTGTTTCCAAATTTGTTGGTCCATTAATTAGAAAATGTACATGATGTGAAGGCTGAAAAATGTAATAGAATTTCAGTAAAGTTAACTTTTTCCTAGCCATAGTGACAAACCTTTTTGAAGGTATGTACTTGCCCAGATGTGAAGTGTTTCTGAGACATCTATTGATCAAAGCCTTTAGCATAAGCCAGCTGCTCTGTTTGGATGGTATCAGTGGTGTTCATATGGAGTTAGTGACTGAGATACGGATTCTGTTGAACCGTGTCCTTCTTAGGGTCAATTTTTTTGTGGAAGTTGCAATATAGTTAGTCTAGAGAGAAACTGAGAAGAGGTTACAGTGGTCGATAAGGAAGACGATGGGGCATAGGCAAGTGATTTGTCTGTCAGAATGAAAGAATATAGTTTGAAGAGTGTGTTAGAATATACTACTTGTTGCATTAGATTCTCGTAATTGATAGATTATCATAAATTAATGGACTATAAAAACGCAAAGGGGTAAATAAAATTCAGCTTGCATATTATCCCAACTAGTATATATTTTCTTGTCTTCCACAGCAATATTCAGTAACCAATGTAGTTAGAAGATACAAGTATAACTTTATATTAGTAAAGTATATTACTGTCATAATGTCGGGGCAGGGAAGGAAGAAAGGGTTTATACTTCTTACCTGTATTTCTGTTAGTGTATTCTAAAGTAAAGGAGTAGAGCA
Source organism: Cariama cristata (assembly GCF_000690535.1). NCBI lineage: Eukaryota > Metazoa > Chordata > Aves > Cariamiformes > Cariamidae > Cariama > Cariama cristata. The sequence continues at coordinate 17,409 of NW_009600899.1, forward strand.
TGAAGTAAATGTGTATGTGTCTGTAGAAGTTTTGGTATTGGACTCTGTGATCATTGCTGACTGAAGAAAGGGATGGTGAGTCACAGTTTCAAATCCACAAAAAGAAAGGGTGCTCTGTAACTTTTAATGAATCCCTTGGACAACTACTTTCTTTCTCTTTCACAATTATTCTTTTTTTTATAGTTATACACTGCTAACGTGAGAATGTGTAGATTTTGTTGGGAAATGTATTGCGCAGTGCATTTTAGCTCATCTGTTAGAGCAGGCTATGGTAATCCATAGTTTAGGAGGGAAACCTGCTTAAAGCAAAGTAAGTGAAAGCTTCTCTAGTCTTTTTAATGCCAAGTGCCCCACTTTGTCTTGCCATTTTGGGAATTCTGTTGACTAAATACTGGAGCATTTTCCAGCTATCCGCCAGTTTTCATAACGAATAGAAGATTCCTGGCAGTCAAGTACTGATTGCGGGAAATGGCCTTGAGGTTTCTGTTGGTGTATTCAGCCAAATCAAGAATGTGAATGGTGGGGAAAGGAAAGAAGGAGTTTTAACTGTTTATATTTAGTTCCCTGGAGAAAGAAGTTTGTAGCCAGCAAAAAGGCTGGGATTTGCCAATGTGAATGTTAAAAAATCAGAGGTTTAAAGATAGAGTGGATTTAATTATTTAAAGGTACGAAGCCAAAATCAGTCCTGTTATGAATGAATGCAATTGCTACTGAAGTCAATGGAAAGCGTGCCCACTTATGCTAGGGCTAAACATGGCTTAGAATTATATGTTGGACTACTCTTCCATCCCTTCCTTTGAGATGACCCAGAGAACCTCTCCCATTGACTCATCATGGAACCAAAGGGCTCATGGCTGTCCTAGGACAACACTGAGAGGAGGTGAGGCGGCGCTCCGCTCCTCCGACTGGGTTATGGGGTTCTTCCATATGCCGGCTTTCCTCTGCACTCCTTTGTGTGTGTGCAGACAAGCTTTTTTTTCAAATAACCTAACAAACATTTATTGTTTACCCTTTAAATGGACTGAATTCTTCACTGAGAGGGTGCTCGGTCACTGGAACAGACTCTCCAGGGAAATGCTCATGGCACCTAGCCTGTCAGAGTTCAAGGAGCATCTGGATGATGCTCTTAGGCATATGGTTTAGTTTTAGGTAGTCCTGCGAGTCCTGGGCTCAATGGTCCCTATGGGTCCCTTCCAACTTGAGATATTCTATGATTCTATAAATATTTAGCGCCACGAGAATAGTTATCTGAAACTGATTTCGTATTTTACGGGGATCATCCTTCAGCACTCGGCAACCCGAAGCTTACAATCTTTTCATGACCACAGCTGCAGGTGATGGCATCAAACTGTGGGATTTAAGAATACTGAGGTAAGGCTGAATTAGGTACTTTGGAATAAATAGCCACGCTTTATCTTTGTTCAAAATTGTCATACTTGCTATGATATACCAGTAGAAATTTGGATGTGGAATCAGATCTACAGTCAGGCCTTTTTTAAAGAAAATTAAAGCCTGATTGGAATTTACTAATTTTAAGAGACCGAACAAAATGCGGGTTCCTCAGTTGTAGTTAGTTATGTGGAAGACATTAAATGGTCAAGATTTATTGCCCATGTTTACCTACCTTTGTAGATCTAATTGTATATATAAAAAAGTATATTGAACTAAATGCTAATGGTATTTCCAAAACAGCATGTCGTTACCGCTAAAGGATATACAGTTTATGATCCAGCTTTTAAAACGCAAATGTAACTGTAACAACATTATCACACATCATGTATGTAGTGCTATAAATTTGCATAATATGTTATCATAAACTCAGAATAAAATGCTAGACTTTTTCTAAAAACCTTTCAGTGTTGTATTTGGGAAAGCTGCGGGACA
>NW_009600899.1:19306-22491 GCF_000690535.1 Cariama cristata
AACGTTGCTCAGGAAAGGAAATGCTTGGGGCCATCTCTGTTGTGCAGGCTAAAATATTTATATTTAAAAGAAAAGAGGTTTGGACAGGAGGATGTTTAAGTTTTAAAGAATAATTTCATATTTGCTTTGTGTATATCTAAACATGTATTTATTGAAAGACGTAATATAGTTTTTCTAGTACTGAATTTTCTGTTTAGGAACTGCTTAATGAGCCTTTCATTTATATCCATTTTTCTGTGGTAAGAATACATTAACTATAGGGGGCATATATGTTCTTGTCAAAAGCACTGCTGTATTACCTGCACTGAATGTCATAAAGTAATGAAACTAGAGACCGCTGGGGTTGGAATCTGTTACCTTCTTGTGTTTTTCTAATAAGCTGCTCAAACTGTGTTGCTGAAGGGTAATGAAAAAGTAGAAAGCTTTTCACAGATCACTTATCTGTCTCTTTGTTTCTAAATACTAATATAAGTAGAGCAGGTGAATGGTAAAATAGTTAAAGTGTAAAATCTGGGCAATCAATTAAATGAGTACGTCCTGGGAAGAGGGCAATAATTTATGTATGTTCTTGCTCTATATTTAATTTGGCAAAGTCAGTGTATTCCAGTGTCCACTGAGTTCTATTAGCCAAACTTCAAAAAGTAATTCAAGTCCTCAATGACACATATTTTAAGGGTGCTTATTAGGTATTATGCATACGTGTGTGTTCGTTATACATTACACAGTGATCAACGGTAGTAACTGTTGTGGAGAAGAAATGGAGAAAGAAAATCATTATTTTTCACTTACTAGTAACTTTCAGGGGAAAAAAAAAACCACACACACGCACAAAAAAACCCAAACTGCAAAACCAAAAAAACCAACTAAACAAAAAAAACAAACAATTTTTAAAAGTTGAATTTTCTCTCACCGCTCAGACCAAAAATTGAGTCTTCTATATTTTAAAATCTATTCTTGAGTTCTCATAGTGAAGAGAACCCTTCACTTTTTCCTAATGTGTTCACCAGGTGTTTTTCACAGAAATAAATCTGAAATGGCTAAGTTTGGAAAGCTCTATCTGAACTTGGAACAAGTCTCCACTGAAGTGTTAGGTCTACTATACAGTTACACAGACCGAAAACTTTTGCTTTTTTTTTGTGTTCATAGGTCTTGTCCAATCAAATCCAGTCCATCCCTTGCACTGTTGGGTGCTTACAGGAGAGATTAGTTCCTAAACAATCTTATGGTGGTCCAGTACCTTTAATCTCTTAAAGTTGTTGATTTGCAAAGTTGGTGCATCAGGCATTACTGTGTTTTGAACGGTCCCTCTGGAATGACCTCTCTTTGTTTCTGCTTTGGGTTTGCCAGAATAGGGTTTGTTTAGTGAAATCTTTGTCCAGTGTTCTTGAAATATAGCAAAGGTAAGTCCACCTTCTCATTTATACTGTTTGCAGTGTTGTGGATAGTAACACTAACTGCAAGATCTCAACTTTATTGTTTGTTGATTTTGTTCTAAATATTTGCCCTAGACGTCCACCGTGAAAACTGTTTTGCTTTTGTTTAATCTGCTTGGTGCCCTTAAGTTCTATCCATTGTTACTTTATTTAATAATACCGTAAAGTATGAAATTCTGATTAAATAGGGCAAAAAAATGGTGCTCTTGAAAGCTGCAGTTGAAAGAATAGGAAATAATTTTCAGAGTAACTGCACAATTTCCATGGGACTCTTAGTTGTTTCTTTATTCAAGTTCTTTGATGGTTCATTTTTTTTAATTCTTCTGACATGCATTCCTTTTCTCATAATTGACTGAGCAATCATAGCAGGTTGCTCAGGTTCTTTTTTGATCTTTGCTTAGAGTAAATCTTCGGACTTGTTATCCTGGCCTGCAGCTTTATAGGATTTGAATATATTGTGGGTTTTTTTTTTTTTGGCTCTGAGTGCCAGAAGAATTTTTCCATTCAGTCTGTATTATCAAACTACATTTTTTTTTTTCCCCAGTGAAAAGTCATTTAACTTATCTTTTCTTTTGTTCCTGAAGTTGGTGAGAGTATTTTGCAATTTCCATTTTCATCATCCTTACTGGATAGAGCTGTGAATCTGTCTCTTTCACTATCGATGATCTGGAGGTATTCCAAGATTACTTCAGAGAGTGCCAGAAAGTCTCATGGATTCCTCTGAAGGTGGTACAAGAAAAGGCATTTTAACTTTCTGATGTTGTCAGCCAACCTCACACAGCCAGGTCATCTTGCCAATAAATGAGGGAATCTTGGACGCTGCTAGTGACTTTTGGATTTACTCAGACTCCTGCTTCATTTGCTTTGAAATGCACGGATTTGTAAAGTTTCACCTGAAGATTTTGGATATTTTTATACTACTTCTGCTTTCCCCTCATTTATAATTATAGCTAAGAAAAGCTCCAGACAATCTACAAAGCAGACTTATGGATAAAGAACCAAGAAGAACAGATATTTTTGGAAGAAGAACCAACCCTGGCTACTGTTCTTCCAGGTTAGGATAATGAACTATGAGGCTGTATGAATACATGCATTAGGGTAAGATAATGGCCTTTGACCAACTTGCAAGACATTTTGAAGAACAATTTCAGTCTATCTTGTCTAAAAAAATGGCTAATTGGACAATAAATAAAAATACTTTCTTTTGGGTACAAAGTGGAAGCAGTGAACACAGGAGTTAGACTGAGGTACTACGGCAATCTGAATGAAAAGATCGTTACAGTTACCAGTATCAGGATTATCACAAAGAGTCAGGAGGTACAAAAGGTTGATGCATGCTTACATCTTTTGAAGGAGTTTAAGTGTTCTTTATGAGGAAACATCATAAACTCTTGATTGTCCATAAGGCACAAGAAACCTTGCCATTCTACCTCCTTCTGCTGTCTCTGTTGAATGCATTTGAGAGACATCACAACTCCAGAAGTCAGGAATCTAGCAATGATTCACAGGGATTTATTCCTGTTGTCTCCACCACTCAATTTCAATCTTTCAGGAAATCTGGATTGGAATGACACAAGTTGCTGAGTCCTATAGATCGCCCGGGCTAGATATATCAGACAATTCCAATACACTAAGCCTCCTTATCTGCCAGCCCTGCCTGTTTTTAGTGACTATGTTCATGAACATATAGGGCAGTGAGAGACAGATATATTTTGGCATCCCATGCTGTAAAACCAATGCATAGAAAGAGTG